>NC_035177.2:33647780-33949602 GCF_001659605.2 Manihot esculenta | reverse complement strand
GTTGTGGACATGAGAATGTATGGACATGAGATGTATGAATGTAAAGAGATAAAGTAAAGCTATGAAGAGTATATGAAATATGGTTTAGAGATGTGCTATGCCTAATGTATAGAGTTATGTTTTGTCTATGGTTGGCTAATCCTAGAAGTTGTACATGATCATGAGTTTTGGAAGCAATGTTTTTATGATGTATGAAATGTATTACAGAGGTTTTGATGGCCAAGCTTAATAAGTAAGAGCATGCATGGGTTAAACTTGGAAAAAATGAAAGAAAAGTTTTTAGTCACAGTCCCTCGGGGTTACCCTGGGGTATTTAAAGGTAAAAGTTTTATAAACCGTTGATCATGTAGGGGATTAGACCAGATGTATAGAAGAGATGTTAGGCTTACTACGGGTCCCGGCGGCCTTAAGCCGATCTGGATCCTAGTGCCGAACAGTTTGGAGCCGTTACAGAAGGGTACCGGTTTTCGGGCTGTTACATGGGCGAGGAGGTTTGGCTCTGATCCTTCTTTCCCAGCTCGGCCAAGAGCTGCTCTCTCAACTTCTGCAGTTTTTGGTCCACATTCTCATTTTCCGGCCTGGGTTTCTTCTCCAGGCGGTATTCCTCCTCCTCTGCTTCACTTCTCGTCCACCTAGTTGTCCCGGCGGAATAGTTGTCAGCCTCATCATTCTCTATCATCTCCCTCACCCTCCTTCCATGGACTCGGGCCTCCGGTTCTTCCTCTTCCCCGGCTCTTCTCCCCCTTTCCCCGGTACCGCGGCTGCTGGTTTGAAGGCAGTCAGGGGCAGGTTGGGGCTCATTGGTTTGGGGTTCTTCTACCATTGGGAGTGTACTCATCGGGGTGCTGAGGCCCCTTTGTTGCATTATCTACCTCAACCAGTGGGCGGTGTTCTGTAGTTGGAGGGCCATGGTTTGAAGGTCCTGGTTGGATAAGGTAGCGGTGGGAGCATTCCCTGCCAAGCTTGGCGAGGGATTGAGAGGAATGGGTGTTTGGTTGTTTAGTGTTGTAGGGCTAGAAAAGGAGAACTGCTGCCTCTCTTGGCTTAGGTCATTTGGGATGTTAAGGTTGCTTTCATTGTGATTAGCCATCGTGGATCTCAGTGGGTTTTGTTAAGAGTGGAACTCCGGTGATGAAAAGATCTCCTTCGTTTCCCACAGACGGCGCCAATTGATGATCTGAGATTCAGAAAATAGGATTTACAATGCTTAGACATAGAGGAGAGTATTTCTCCTTTTATATGTTTCATTTTGTCCGCTAGTGACGTGCAAATAGAACGTATATCATTGGTCCACCTGTCCCTGCTGCGTTGATACGAACGTACGAGGGAATCAGATCTCTGCTCCATGCGTAACGGCCTTTGATTCTCCCTGTGCGTGTGTAGATGGGCCCACAAGGCAGGTGGATGAATCTTCCTCCTGGTTTTGGGCTGGGCCGGAAGACAGGAACAAAGCTGGGCCCAAAGGGGGTCGGCCCGAGGAGCAGTGAAGGCTGGGCCGACCTGGTTGAGAAATTCAGAGGGGGCCTGGTATCGAGGATCGAATGGGCCTGACCTGTCCGATCAGGGGATGTGTGGGCTTTCGAATGGTGAGCCCTTACCGCGGGCTTGGCCCTTGACCGGAAGGGAAAAACCCAGCGGTCATCACTAATTAATAGTTATTTAATTACTTTGTATTAATATAATATATTTTATTATGAGAAAAAATATTAAAAAAAATCTTGCTATATAATTAAAATATTAAAATTATTTTTAAAACTCAAATGGTGACTAAATTCAAGTTTTTATGACATAAATTATTTAAAAAAATTTTAAAAATTAAATTTAAATTAGATTAAAATAAATTAAAATTAATCAATAGACTTTAGCCCATTAATATTGAAGTTATTTTTAGAATTAAAAGGTTTGGAATTTGAAATCCAATCAATTCCAAACCCTTAACCGCTGATGTTCCATGTCAAACTGTACGCCATTTTAGTTAGGCAAAATTGGGTAATTTTTCTGCAGAAAGAATTTAAGTAATAGTTTTTTTTTTTTTGAAAGTTAAGCAATGTTTTTCATTCATAATTTTATGATTGGGACTTCTGTATCTTATCCTTTGATTTAATCATCACTTGCTAACATCGTTTTTAATAAAATTAATTATTTTAATAGCGGTAAGCTAATTAAATATTAGAGATAATCTATTATCTAATATTTCTAAGATCCGAATACTATAAACATTATATAGAAAGTATTGCCAATTTCTAGTCCAAGAAGAATAATTCCGTTTGTTATGGGTAGCTATGTGAAAAACATTTATCTTGAAACTGCTCTAAATCTTTCAATAAGGGTTTTTTTTGTAATTTTAGTCAATTTATAAACTTTTAAATTTAATTTCTATATGACAATTTAATAATTTAACTGACATTAAATTTAAACTAATTAGTTTAATATTTGCATTTGAATATAATTTTAATTAATTTTTAAAAATTAAAATATAATAGTCAAATGTAATATTTTATTATTTTTTAAATATAAATTAATTTTCAATTATAGTTAAATGATATATTTAATTTTAAATTTTAAAAATAATAATAATTTAAATGTTAAATATGCGGGTAACGGTTTTAATAATAAATAGATTTTATTTTGTATAAAATTTATAATAAATATATTATTTTTAAATAGTAATTTAAATATTAAATATGTGGTTAATGATTTTATCAATATATAGATTTTATTTTGTATAAAATTTATAATAAATATATTATTTTTAATTATTTTATATATATGTTGTATGTTAATTATAAAATATTTATTATTATTACTGTAAAATAAAATTTATTATGGTTGAATATGGAAACGGTATATTTAATAATTAAATTATTTATTTTATTTTTAATTTTAATTTTAAAAATTTATTAAAATTATATACAAACATAAATATTGATCAATTTATTTAAAATTCAAACGTTTAAATTAAAATATAAAATAATATAAACATTAAAGTTTTTTATTAATTAAACAAATAATAATAATATTTTTTATTAATTAAAAAAATAATAATAATATACGTGTGATATGTCGTTTAAATGATTAAATTTAAAAATTTATAAATAAATTAAAATTACCGAAAATATAAAGATTGAATCAATTAAATTAAAATTAAAAAAATTAAAAAAATTAAATTAAAATATAAATATACATAAAAAAAAATGGCCTTTTAGTCAATTAGACTTAATGTCTTTAAAATGCGTAAAATTAGAAATTTAATAAAAAAAAAAACAGCCGCGTCTGGCTGATTGCACCAGGAGAAATTCCACCACCTTACAGTCCCCACTTATGATGGTCGCTTTTCTTTTGGAACTAGGAACACAGCAACTTGTAAATTCAGTGGTTTGGTCCTTTGGAGTCAAGTCGGTGCATCAAGTCTAAGGCTCCGACTCTGGATGATATGTGTTCGCCTAGAACCTGTAAGTATAGTGTTTTTGACCTTGGACTTTTTCCATCTAATGAATCCTTTTGTATTTGGCCAAAAAAAAAGCATTCTCATCATTTATCGTATACAATTAACATATAAACTTATCATAATTATCAGAGTTTAAATATCCTACATTATCACACAATATATGAAGAATTGCCATCCTCTTTCAAGGAGATGGTTCACAGTTTTAAACCATTTTGATGGCAACAAAAACCAAGGTAAAATTATATTTATAAAAAAAAAAAAATCATCCGCTCAATTAAATGCATAGCTAGTAGTAGTGCTGCTGTTATGTGAGTTCCTCTGGAGGCTTACCAATGAGAAGTAAGCTCCTGCTGGTCCCTTTGCCAATAAGGATGAGTGTGTCCCCTGCTCTACCACCTGACCTTTATCTAAAACAGCAATAAGATCACAATTCTGGATGGTGCTCAGCCTATGAGCCACAACCACACTTGTTCTTCCAACCATCACTCGCTCCAGTGCATCTTGCACCACCTTCTCTGACTGGCTATCAAGGGCGCTGGTCGCCTCATCCAGCAGCAACACTGCAGGATTTTTCAGTATTGCGCGGGCTATGGCAATTCGCTGCTTCTGCCCACCTGATAGTTGTACTCCCCTGCCCCCACACCACGTGTCGTAGCCATCTTTCAATCCTGTAATAAAATCATGAGCATTGGCTGCCTTGGCGGCCTCGATGATCTCCGATTCATCGTTTTTATCTGATGTACCATATACAATGTTTTCCCTTATGGTACCAGCAAATAATGTGGGTTCTTGGCTTACTAGAGCAATGTACTTTCTTAATGACCTCAAGTGATATGACTTGATATCTCGACCATCTATTTTCACTGTGCCCCTTATTGGATCGTAAAATCTTTCAATTAGCCCTATGATGGTTGATTTTCCTGATCCACTTTGTCCCACCAATGCTGTTGATTTCCCTGCTTCGATTTTGATTGAGAAGCCTTTAAAGATTATCACATCAGGCCTAGCTGGGTATGCAAAATCCACATCTCTTAGCTCTACGTGGCCCATTATCGTTTCGGGCTTGAACCCCTCGGGGTATTCGGGCTCAATTTTTGTATATCGATCCAACACAGCAAAGACAGACCCAATAGCAGCCGACCCCTTGGCTAAATCAGTAGTCATGCTTCCAGCATCGGCTATGACGCGGCCTGTGCTTACCAAGACCATGAAAGTCTCAAATAGATCTCTTGCTGAGATGTACCCTTTAGAAATGAGCTTTCCACCATACCAAAAATCAAGGGCCCAAGTGCATGTCATTAGGCTTTGAGAGGAGCCAAGCCCAACACCTGCAAACAATGATTGTCTAATGCTTTCTCTTAGTGGGCCTTCTTGGGCTTTTTCGAGCATTCTAAGGATTCGATCTTGGGAGGAGAAGGCAGTGATGGTTCGGAGGTTGGACGCGGCCTCTGCTGCAAGCTTGCTGCTTTCATCTTGGGCTTTAATGGCCTTCTGAGACATGCTTTTGAGTAGTACACGCCTGGTATAAAAACAGACAATAATGATTGGTTGGACTGCTATCATCACAACAGCAAGCCTCCAAGCAATTACAAGGCCCATTGTGCAGGCTATGGTTACAGCTGAGACTGTTTGTACAACAAGAGCCATTCTGTCACCCACTAGACTTCTTACCTGCCCATGAACAAAAACAGATACATAGGCCATAAGGGTACACAACCATATACGATTCCTTCAATAATTCAAAAAGAAAAATTCTATTAACTACTAACAACTAGGTTATCCCTATAGAGAAAAACATCATAAAAATTTGTTTAGATAGAGATTATAGAGTGACTGAGAACTGCCCACAAGTCAGATTTATCTTGCAAGTAAAATAATAGTATTTGTAATTGATATTATAAAATTGTCATGACTAAGGAAGGAATCTCTCTCATCAAATGATTTATTAGTTGCCATATATCCACTGTGAAGCGAAAAAAAAAAAGGCAGCTAGGTTTACTCTTACAACGATGATAGAGGAATTATGGTGTTAACCATTCCTGTGAATTGAAGGTATAAAGTAGCTTTCAACAATTCAATTATGGTCCAAAGGAGGCATAGTGTGATCTCTACTTTTTCCTTATTGGCCTTGCCTACATGTGAGGTTCTAAGTGGAATCAAAGGGGCTTGTCAAAATCATACCAAATAACTGAAGCTCAATAAGTTTACTTAAACGACAACATAAATCCCAGTTAGAGTTTGAGGCTATATATATATACATATGAAAAATATTATTGAAAAAAGTTGTTTAATTATTTTAGAGCTTTTATAAGTAAAACATATTAAATTTAACTTACAAGTTACAACTAAGTTCTAATACCTTCTAACTAACAATGAATTTAAGAATGTGCTTTTTTTAAACAATAGATCCAACAATAATATTAAACATATTTAAATTTATTCTTTTCTCCTTCTATCTTCGAACTAAATATGTCAATTACTTATATACTTCATAACTATATGCCAATCAATCACTCAGCCATAACTTAATAGCATGTTCCTCCTTTTATTTATTTATTTTTTTTTTCTGAAGGAATGTTATTCCTGTTGTTAAGTTGGCTTTGGCTTGAAACTCACGAAAATTTGTATTCTACATATGAAGATAAAGAGTACAAGATTGCATAATTAAACTAATTATATAAAGCTAGCTTAGCTAATCAATTGTTTATATAAATTTCTAAAGTAAATAAGAATAAGATAGCAAATATAATTAAATAAAATATACGTACCACATTGGCATCTTTGGCCAGTCTAGAGCAAATTGCCCCACTTGAGTTCTCATCTTGATCAAACCACCCAACTTCAAAAGTGAGTATCTTTGTAAGCATTCTCTCTCTTATCCTCTTAGTCAAGTACTCGCCCATACATGCAAAATTATAATGCTGAACAATGTTGATGATCAATGAGAATACTGCGAGCCCCAGAAAGCATAATGAGTAAACTCTTATTTGCTTCTTAATCTCGTTATGATCTGTGTAAAAATATACAGATAGCATTGACCCCATTGCAAATGCATATAAGGGTTGAACACCTCCAAATAAGATTGCACCCAAACACCCGAAGCTTGCTTGTTTCCATTCTGGCAAATTCAAAGCTAGCAGTTTTTGAAATGAGGGTACCAGAAATTTTTGCTCCTCTAATAGTGTATTTTCTGCAGCCACTGACGATCGACTTGGAGTCATTGAATTGGCCGAGCTTGACCTACTCACCATTGATAACCTGTGACTGCTTGTATTATTCATGTCTATTTTTGATATCAAAGATGAAGATGGTATATGGTACTGATCATCCTCATTGGTTTTTCCTTTTTCTGTTTGTTGAAGACGGACTAAGGTTGTGTAATGTCCATCTTTAATTTCCATTAATTCATCATGAGAACCCATTTCCATCACCTGGCCATTTTGGACCACAGTTATTAAATCCACATTTCGGATAGTCGAGAGACGGTGAGCTATGATGATGGTGGTGCGTCCAACGGCTGCTTTGTCCAGTGCCTGTTGGACAATGCGTTCAGATTCTGAGTCTAATGCGCTTGTTGCCTCGTCAAGGAGGAGGATTCTTGGTGCTTTGATTATTGCTCTTGCAATAGCAATTCGTTGTTTTTGACCTCCTGACATTTGAACTCCTCTCTCGCCAACCTGTTAATCATATATCAGTAGGTTCACTGGTTACTAACTAAATCTTGACAAGAGCATAAGAATGAGGACTAGTTTACAATATCTGCTTGAGAACAAAGTGGTTTCTTATCATGTTGCTGTACAGTTTGTAAGTTCCAAAAGTTAGTTGAATGATTAAAATTTGCATGTTTGTGCAGTTTATTCATCAAGATAAAAGGAGAAGAAAAAAAAGAGTGTGCCCAACAACTTGCCTATCATTTTTAATAAATAGTTATCATTCAACTTGATAAAGTGAAAAATTAAATGCAAGGGGTGAAAATTTTGAAGTTACAATTTATCTTTAAAAAATAGATATATAATAAAAGAAATTAAAGAAACTTTTTCTCTGAGTGGGGTAGGGAACAAGGAACCTTATCTTGCTCCAATTTATTTTTGTGGAGTCTTGGGTGGCGGTGACCCAAAGCCTTCCACTTTGAAAGGTAACCCTTGCCTTACCTTCTTTTGGCAAGATTTCCAACAGAAGGTGTATTAATTAAAGGAAAAAAAAATAGCGGTGATTGTGATGGGCACTGGACTGATACAATCTACTACCAAATGATGGAAACACACATGGGTGCCCATTTTTAGGACTTGGGAAAGCAATAGCATCTTTGCAGAAAGGCATGGGGTAATTTAATTATGTGGGGGTCCATGTTCCTAACTAGCCCACAGTTTGGAATAATATTTTACCAAAAAATCAAGTGAAATATAAAAAAATAGGCAAAATTATATTCTCAGACAAGAAAAATAAATAATCACCAGGTATATAGAAGACAGAAATAATAGGACAAGCAGGGTTGTCCTTTTATAAGAGAATCAGTGAGGTCAATTACGTAATATGTCTAAAAAGCATAAAAATGCTGCAACTCCAATGTTTCAAATGTAGTGCTTGTGGCTGTGGTGGCTAGCTAAACGACAAGCAGAAACTAACCTGGGTGTTATACCCCTGAGGCAACTGACATATGAAATTGTGAGCATTAGAAGCTTTGGCAGCTTCAACCACCTCTTCCATTGTGGCATCTTCTTTGCCAAAAAGTATGTTCTCCTTAATGCTGGTTGCAAATAGCGCTGGCTCTTGGCTCACCAAACCCATCTGTGACCTTAGCCACTTGAGTTGCAACTTGTCAATGGCCACCCCATCAAGAAGTATTTCCCCACCAAGTGGGTCATAAAATCTTTGCAACAGTGCTATTACTGTTGATTTCCCCGACCCACTACCCCCCACCAATGCCACAGTCCTCCCTGCTGGAAATTTTAGGCTAAAATCTTTGAAGATTATGCTTTCTGGTCTTGATGGATATGCAAATTCTACATGCTTGAAATCTACTTCACCTCTTACATTTTCCAAAGTTTCACCTTCCATGTTCTCTACATCTATTTTGGGAACTCTTTCTATCACCTCCATGATCCGTTCTCCTGCTGTACATGCTTCTGAGAAGTACTTAACGTTGGATAAACCAGCACCAAGGGCTCTGATGTTTCAACAAATCAAGAAATACGAAATTAGAAATAGAAAAAGTATATTATTTAATATTTAAACTCATTGAGAATGACTATTATCACATGTTCATTCTGTCCAATGATTTCAGTGTCCGTCTCATAAAAAATAATACAAGAACATAAACAAGAAATATAAATAATAAGAGTCCGCCATTACTTTAAATATTTGTCCGTATGTCGCTTAACGCATTAACTAGCACTCAGAAAAACAGAAGCAACCTACAGCAATTTCTCTCTAATTTATATTACTTTACTGTAATATAATGGGAAACAAGAAATTAAGCAAGCTATTCAAAGATTATAGGAAAAGAGCGAAGAAACTTACAATCCACCCATAGCAATTGAGGCACCAACAACGAAAACAGTCCCTCCACGAGCATTATGATACATGACCATTCTGCTTCCATAATAGCACATAAAAGACCAAATAGCAAAGACAATACCATTACTGCCAATGGCTAAGCCCTTAGCCAGGCCCTGCTTGAGCCCCAATTTCACTGAAAAGTCAAGAGCTTCAGAGTATGCAGCTATGGTTTTGGACTCTCCAACAAACGCATAGACAGTCCTGATGGAAGATATTGCCTGCTCTGCAATTGCACCTGCTTTGTTGTATTCTTCTTTGATCTTTCTTGCCAAACCCATCAAAGTCCTCCCATACATTAGACCAGGAATTACCAACATGACAATGAAAGGAAATCCCACGATTGCTAGCCGCCAAAGCACTAAGAACCCAACAAGATAGCAACCCATGAACATAGAAGCGTTCATCAAAAAGTTTGGCACCTGATTTGACATATGATAAAAAAATTAATTAGTGAAAAATTTTCCTCATTAGTTGAAAAATTATCAATTAAAACACCAGAAAGGCAGAAATAAATAACCTTTTCACTTAGAACATCTTGAATTATGAAGCTATCATTAGAGACACTTGTGATGACCTCTGCTGTACTTGTTACATGCAAATCAAAATAACCTACATCTTGTCTCAGCACTGCTTTCAAATACCTTGCTCTCATTCTGGTAGCTTGTCTCTCTCCTGTCCTTGTCCAACAGTATCCCTCTGATATCCAAATAAATTATTGAAACCCATAATTAGTCTCTCCTTAATCCATGAAAACAAGCCAACAAGAATCTTAATTAAAATCAATTAACAAAGTATTAAATTTGAACCCACCTAGGAAACAAACAACCCATTGCCCACAAGCCACGCAGCACAGCGTCAGTGCATTCTGCCAAAGCAATTGTCACAGTAGTTTTATTAGCTTTAAATGAAACAAACAGACGATGAGAAAGGGGAATATCGATCGATTAACCTTAATAACGTTGTGAGAGAAATCACTCTGAAAAGATGATGAACCGCCGATATTATTCATCAATCTGCTTGTAACAAACAACACAAGCGGGGTGGAGAAGCCATCACCAACAGATCCAATGAACCCAAGAACCATTAACAACCAATCTACGCGGTCTGCATGCATGAAAATTGATCTTATGGACCCAAAATGGTTGCTCTTCTTCTTGACCATTTAAACTAAAAATGGCTAGCCAGCTATCAGCTGCAGTCCTCTGTGAGAGTGAGAGAGAGAGAGAGAGAGAGAGCAAGAGGGGTCACAGTTCTTCTAGTGCTTTGATTTTTTGGACTCCTGTTTGCTCCCAAAGGGTCTGCGATTCTTGCGAGTGTCAGGACGCAAACGTATAGACCGCCGTATATATAGAGAGAGAAAAAGGCAAAGTTTCTTAAATTTGTAATGGAGGCGAGCATACTTACTTTTATACGAAAATAAATAAAAATATTGATTCTAAAAATTTTATTAAAATAAAAATTAATCTTAATATCCTCACACAATTTTTATCTATTTCTTTTTTAATTATCTTAAAATTATTATTATTTTTTTACCTTATAATTAATATATAAAGTGATAATTACAATTCTATTTTCATTTTATTTTATTTCATTTTTAATACAACTTCTTATTAATTATTTTTTTAAATAAAAATTAAGAATATTTCTTAATATTAAATAAAATTTAATATTTTAAAATAAATATAATTAAAAAATTATTTTTTAATATGTGTAAAAAAATAAATAAAATTATAAGTTGGAAGGAAGGAATACAATTAAGTTGATTATATTATTATTTTAAATTAATAAATTTTATATTTCAATAAATGGAAATATATTAGTAAACTATTAAATAAAGTAGTGTAACGTTAGAAAAAAAAAAAAATTTAACTCATGTGAAGATGAATTTAGTCAGATGAGTTTAAAAATTATTAAATTAAATAATTATATTAAATTTATGTATTTATGATATAAATTTTAATTATTTTTATAAAAAATATATTTATATAAATACACTTTTCATTTCATAATTTTTATCTATTTTTTTAATTATTTTAAAATTATTATCTACTTTGTAACATATTGATTAATTATTATAATTATATTTAATTTTATATTATTTTCAATAAACCTCTCAAAATATCTATTAATATTTAATAAAATTTAATATATTTAAAATAAATATAATTAAAAAATTAATAAAAAGATATATTTTTTTAATATGTATAAAAATATAAAATAAATAAAAATTAAAAGACAGAGAGTATTTAATTTAATAATTATTAAATTTATTTTCGTATAAATTTGAATTGTTCAATGAATTTAAAAATAATTATTAAATTAGATGTTTGTATTAAATTTATATATTTATTATATATTAAATTTAATCTCATAATTATTAAATTTATTTTTGTACGAATTCAATTATATTTAAATAAATCTAATAAATTAATTTTTTGAAAATAAATTTCATAAACTATTATTTCAAAAGAAATTAACTTTTTATTGGAAGACTGGAATGTATTGTCTAACCTTGAATTTTTGAAGATATGAACCTTTTTAATTATTTTTTTTTCTTGTGTTATGATTTAATCTACAAAGAAAATTGAAAATAAAAAAGAAATATTAGTTTTAATATCATAAGTAGTACCATTTCAAAAAAAATATCATAAGTAGTAATAGATTTAATAAATTATCTTTATCCGATGGCGTCATTAAGCAGTGGGTTTGATTGTGGGTCCACTTTGAGGACCAGATTGCATTTATTGCATGGAAAGGATGGTAAGTATATATGGCGGTGGGAATCATACTGGTATCTTTATATATTCCTTTCAATTGAATTCTATTAACCGAATTTAGATACTGTGCAATAGATTTAGAATTAATTTAAATTTAAAAATTAATATTTTAAATATATTTTATCTTATTGTATTTTATTTTATTTTTTAAATTATATACATACCTTACTGATTCAATTTGAATAAAACTGTTAAAAGAGCAAAAAAAAAAAAAAAAAAAAGCACTCCGAGGTTTAGCACGGTGAAAAATGCATCCTTATAGCTTTGAAAGGTCTAAGGTTCGACTCCCCCAACCTCTATTTCAAAAAGAAAAAGGAGAAAAAAAACTACCAAAATCAAAATCAACTCAAAATTCTCCAACCTTATTTGAATAGAGACCCATCACAATATCCTTAGTATATCTACAGCTAAAACTCAATTTTACAATGGCCGATGACCATCCATGAAAAAATCATAATCGTTTCTAATATGACATTATCGATCAAAACATATAAAAAATGAACGATCTTATAAAATAAAAAATTTTAGCTATATATCAAAAAAAAACAACTATAGTATAGTGATAATTTAAATTTATTAATATCATTTTCTTATATTATTTAAGAGAAATTAAATATTAATTAGATTAGACGTATCCTCACTGAAACTATCATCATTATATATATATTAAGAGTTCTCTTCCGATCAAAATCAGATAAATATAAACTCTGATAACAGATTATTTAATTTAATTTTTTACTCTCAAAAATATCAAATCTGCAGATTAAAACTACTGTCTCAAATAAATACCAAAATTATAACCTCTATTTATTCTTGATAAGAGAAGACCAAAAATAGAATAAAAGCTCAAAACTATATAAACTAAAAAATAAGCATTCTCTCACTCGAAGGCCAAGAAAGTTGATAATAAATAATTCAAGTGATGCCTCTTTTTTCTTTTCAAAATTGAATTTTAATTCTATACATTATATATATTATTTAAATCCATTTAATTTGTGGTTTCAATATATTTAATTGATGAATTAATTTTTTTTAAATTATGTCAAACGTGATAAAAATAAATGAAGAAAGGAAAAAAAAAAGCCTATTACTGTCAAATGTTTAAAAAAAATATCATTTCATAAATAATTTATACTTTATATTAAATCCAATAAAATAAAAATAATTTATATGGAAAAAAAATAATAGGTGATTAGTTATTTGCGTCGCTGTCAACTGATCACGCTCACTACCCGTCACGAAAAAGGAAGCAATAATAAAGGGCAAATAAAAAAAAAAAGTAAGCATTTAACATGTGTAATTGCTTTTTGATTTGATTGATTTTTTATTTTAAAAAATATTTTTTAAAATTCGTAATTTCCCAATGAGAAATAGCATGTTCTAATGGTGATAATTGATTTCCATAATTAGTTATTTAATTAAGATTAATATCTTATTATTTTATTTTATATTTTTATACACAATTTTTTTATGTATTTTTTGATAAATTCAAGATATATATATTTATGAAAAATATTTTAATATATAAATGTGAGTCACACAAAAAATAAAAAAAAATTAACCAAATGGAATTTAAGTCTTAAAGATCAATAATAAGTGTTAGATGTAATGGTAAGACCTTGTTAATTTAGTTTTTTATTTTTAAAAATTGCATTATTGGGAGAGACAACTATAAAATTCTAAAGAATTAATCAGATCTTATAAAATATATAATTAATATCCAGTTAAGTCTCCAATTATTTTATGAGAAATAACTTATATTTAAAAACTATTTTTCATAAAAAATATTTTTAATAAAATAATTTAATTTTTTATTATTTAAATTTAATTTAAAAAATAAAATTTATTAAAAAATTTATATATAAAGATTTTAATAAAGATATTAAAATGTGAAAAATGATTTTTTTTTTTAAAGAGAAAGTCATTTTTCTTAAAATAATTAATTAGAAAAATATTTTTATTAATTAAAATTTTTAAATATTTAAATATTAAAAAATATGAAAAATATTTTTTTAAAAAATATTTTTTTGAAATAAATAGAGTCTAAAAATTAGAGAAAATTGACTTTTGAGGAAATTTTTTTCTGCAACGGAAAGAAACTTATAAGGAAAGAATTTGATTAATTAACAAAATAGAATATTCATTTGGAATAAAAATTGTATATCTTACACTAATAATATTATTGAATTTATCCAATCTTACAACATAATATCTTAAATTTAATTAATGAGGAATTTTACTATGTGTTATAAAAATATAGTATTTATTATTTTAATATAATTAAAAAAAGGATGGAATAGTAATCAATAGCATTACAATTTAATGTGATACTTTTGTTGAATGAAAAAACCTTATCATTATTTTTTAATTTTAATAATTTTATCTTAATTTAAAAATTTTATGTTAATAGTAGTATATGGACAAAATTAAATTGAAGTTATTATTGTGGAGATTGACGTCACGTATTATGTTATTATTTTAATTATAGTTTCTGATACATTCATAGAATTTAATAATTAAAAAACTAAATATTTTAATTTTTATTTATTATATTCTAATTTTATAGGTCTGATTATTAGTTTTAATTAAAATTCTCAAAATTAGTATTTCATTACTTAATTCATTGAAATTAAACTACTTAGTGCAATAAAAAAAAAAACTCTCACTCCTTTTTTATTGTATTTATAGAATTTATTATAAAATTTTAATTTCAAAAAGTAAAATATATATATTTTCATAAATATGTTTTAAAAAATAGACGAGAGAAAAAATTTTATTTTTATTATATTAATAAAATAAATATTGATTAAAAAAGAAATACATATTATTTTTATTAATAAAGTAATAAAATATTATTTTGATTGGTTAAAATTAGTCGATTAATTATGAATAAACCAAAATTTTCAAATTGGATTATTATTAATAAAAATTAAAATAATTTAAAATTTTTATTATTAAATTTCATGCCATTACATATTAAATAATGTTACATAAGCAATTAAGTCAGTAGCTTCAATTAATTCTGAATTTTAATTAATGGTTAAAATTAGCAAAAAGTTTTAAGCCTAAAATTGACAAAACTAAAAAAATTAGTTATGAATGACGAAACTATTAACTTTTTATTTAAAATAAAAAATTTTGTAAAAATTTAATTTAATAGATTTTTTTATATATTTAATTTAATGAATTTTTTTTACAATGTTTTTGTTTAGAATAAAAGAATATTTTTACATAAAAAATTTTCATTTTTGATAAAAAATTAAAACAAAATCATTTTAAAAAAATTAAAATATTATACCATTTTCTAAAATTTATTAAATTTTTTTCTTGAAAAATAAATCATGGTAACGTTTGGCTTTTTTTTATATATTTAGCCATAAAACGATTATTACTTATGGCATATTTTGATTATTTTATATAGTAAAAGAACAAAATAAAAATAAATAAAGAAAAAAAAAGTAAGTTTTGTATGACTTTCCCTTGACCAAGCTAGAGGTAGAGAGATATTTAAGGAAGAGAAAGACTAACTTTGCACATGACATGAGAAGACCACACCACAGAAAAAATAAATAAAGTGATTCACTTATTGAATAACTTTTTTTCTTTCATTAAAAAAAAAAAAACTTTTCTTTTTTCTTTTTTTAAAAATAGAACTTATTGAAATTGCTTCAAGTAGTCCACTACTTTTTCTTTGGTTATTGAGATTTAAATTTTTCAAAAAAAATTTATTATTTAATTATGGTATTATGAAAAAATTTATTAATTAATTTATTAATTTTAAAAAATATATTAAATATTATTACGTTTAAAATATTTACTAATTAATTATTTTATTAATTTTAATCATTAAATATTTCACTATTTAATTTTTATAATTTAAAATAACTCATCAACTTATTTTGATGAGTTATAAAAAGTTTACTAATCAATATTTTATATTGAGTAAATTTTAGATTTTTTGTGATATTTAATAAATAAAATTAATGGAAAAATTTTTTGAGATATTTTTTAAAATGTTAAAAATTTTTAATATATTTTTTAAAATTGAAGAAATAATTAATAAATTTTTTTATAATATAAAGGCTAAATAGTAATTTCTTTTTTATAAAATACTTTTATTGAGATGGATATTTTTAGGTAAATAAAATTATTTTTAACTGAAATATAGAGTAATCTCATTCATTTGTATGAATATTAAAAGTTTAGTTTGTGTATTCAGAGGTAATTTATATAAATGATACATTAATTTAGGTTGTAACAGTAAAATGCCTAAGCACTCCAAGGCTTAGCCTGGTGGAAAGTGCATTCTGTAGCCTTGAAAGGTCTAAGGTTCGACTCCCCCAACCCCTATTTCAAAAAAAAAAAAAACAGTAAAATGCCTAATTTTTTTTTTAATAAAATATCTTCAAGTTTTGTTTAAATAACATAAAAATTCATTTTACGTAAGATAGCAGATTTTTAGGTTAAATTTTTTTATTGTGATACAAGTTATATTAAAAAAAGTAATTATAATTTTTTTTTCAAATAAAATTATGTAATTTAATTTATAATAATAAAGTCATATATTTGACTGCTTTTCTATCTAACATAATTAATAAATATTCACGTCGCACTTAAAAATTAATTAATCTTAATTTTTAATTAGTATAAATTATACTTTAATTTTCAAATTTTTATAAAATATATAATTTAATTTTGATATTTATAAATTTAATTATAAAATTTTATTTTATAATAAAATAGTCCTTTAGTTATAGTCCATTCTTATATTTTTTATAAATTAAAATAAATATTTAAATATTTTTTAAATTAATCTCAAATGTTTATTAAATTTAATACATTAAAATTAATTGATAAAATAAAAATTAAAACAACTTTAGCACAATATACATTTAATTTAAGTATAAAGAGTTCTGTGTAATTTAACTTTTTTCTTATTAATGCTTTTTTTATTAATTAGGATAAAAAGAAGATATTTTTTTCTTATTTTTAATTTACTATTTTTTATATGTAAAATATTAAAATTTAATAAATAGAAAGATTAATTTATAAATATAAGAACTTATTAGTAATTATAATGTTGAAGGACTAATTTATAAAATTATAGGAATTAATTTTAATTAAAAAAATTATTAATTAAATAAAATTTAATAAACTAAATTTAAAAATATAAAAATTAAAATATAATTTTCATTAAATATTAAAAAAATAAATTATAATTTATCAATGATTTTTAATGATGTTGAAGAAAAAATCTCAGTTTACTAACGGTGTCAAAGTATATAATTTTTTTTTTTTACAAATTAAAGTATAGGATACTACTTAAAAATGTACTAAATTATAAAATAATTTTTTTTATAATTATTTTTTAAACGTATTTTTTTATATAAAATATTTAATTAATTTTTTGATGATCTTAAAAATAATCAAATTATTTGTTTAGTTTTTTATTTAAAATATTAAAAAATTAATTAAATATTAAAGATGAAAAATATATATATATATATATAAAATTTAACACGTGGTGTAATTAATAAATTAATTAAAAAAATTTTTTTTTGATATAGAGATTTGAGATTATTCAGATGTATTTATCACCGGATTAAATTTGTAAGTGCCTAAAAATATATTATTATATGTGAAATGGATTTTTATATTAAATAAATAAATATTGAATAAATTTTATATTACAAAATAAAATCTTTGCTAATATAATCTCTAAATTAATATATTATTTATGTAAATTACCAACCATTCAGGGAGTGTAAGTTTGTTTTCACTAGGAAAAGTGGCAAAATGCAGATCCATGATTGGCTAAGTTTATGATTTATTATCCTTCAGGGTGCGAGATTTTTATATAACCGTTATTTGGAATAAAAAATTTTATAAAAATTTAATTTAATTAAAATTTTTTGTTTTAAAATTTATTGTTTAGAATGAAAATTTTAGTATTTTTTAATTTAAAAAACTTTTATTTTAAAAAATTAAATTTTACATGATTTTAAATAATACTTACCAACTCTATTTAATTAAAAAATTGATGAATTAAATATCTACAAAATGAAATAGGAAGATACAGATTCCTTTTATTGTAATCGATGGTTTCAAATTTAAATTTTAAATATACGGTGCATCTAAAATTTGAGGGATCCATTTAGTAACGTTGCCTATAAAAACAGATATTCATTAAATTAAATGTGATAAATAAATTAAAATTTTTATTATGTTATAAATTTTATTAATAAAATAGGGATCGATATATATTTTCAAAATATGACTAACTTAAAATAAGGCATGCTAAATGAAAAAAAAAAAACTTAAGACATTATCGATATAAAAATTAAAAAAATCATGCTATACATCATCTTATAATGTCATCACAAAAGAAAAAAGAATTTCAAAAAAAACAAATAAAACATGAATCCACCATAAAAATATAATTAAAGTGTAGCATAAAACATAAAAAGCCAAAATTCTTATAAAACCACAATCACAATCATAATAAGAGGCATTTTGAAAGTAAAAATGCATATTGTATTAGATACCGTACATCTTAATACTATCATAAAAAAATATACATTTCCTCTAAACTATCATAAAAAAAAAAATCTACATTTTCTCATAAATAAAATAAAATAGGATAAACATATTGATAAAGGACTATTTAGACTCCGTCAGGAGTTTCAACCAATATCGTTTGGCTAAGACGAAATAAGAGAAAATATAGAATGAAAGACTAAAAGTCTTGAAATTCCTTAAGATTGAAAAGTCTTTCTAATAGCCAAGGGAGGCTATTTATAATAGAAACAAAACCCAAATGTGCAAAATTATAAAAATACCCAAAATATCCTAATAGCCAAGGGAGGCTATTTATAATAGAAACAAAACCCTAATGTGCAAAATTATGAAAATTTCCAAAATATTCAAAAATAATAATTAAAATACAAAAGTTAGGTCCGGTCCAAGTCTGCCATAAAGTTCAAGACTAACTGCTCCATATCATTCCATTCCACTTGTAAAGAACTCGACCTTGAGTTGTCTTCAGCAGAATAGTACTGAAATAGATCCGCCACGTTAAACGTCTTGGAAATTTTCATCTCATGTGGGAGGTCAAGAATATAGGCATTGTCATTAATCTTCTGAATGATCCGGAATGGACTAATCTTCTTGGCATCCAGCTTTTTCTGTCCTCCACCACGTTCCTTGCGTAAATACACCATAACTTGATCACCGACATTGAAGGATTTGAAACGCCTATGTTTATTAGCTGTAGCTTTATATTTATCATTGGCTTCCGTAAGGCATTGTTGTACTTGCTTGAAAATATCCACCTGCTACTTTGCCAGGTTGCTTGCTGCAAGACTGTTGTGATAACCTGTGGGAAGTGCGATAAGATCAATTGTATGCGCATGGACTTTCCTGTACACAATAGCAAACGGTGACATATTTGTGGAGCTGTGAATCGCACTATTGTAAGCAAATTCTACTTGGACAAGAGCAAGATCCCAAGCAGTTTTCTTGTTACTGCAGATGCAGCGTAAAAGATTGCCAAGCTTTCGGTTCACGACTTCAGTTTGTCCATCAGTTTGGGGATGGGCAGCACTGCTGTATCGAAGTTCAGTCCCAAAACGTTTCTATAAAGTCACCCAGAAGTGAGCTAGAAACTTCACATCTCTGTCAGAAGTAATGGCCTTGGGGACACCATGTAAGCGAACAATCTCCTGGAAAAACAGTTTTGCTACATGAGAAGCATCATTAGTTTTCTTACAAGGAATGAAATGCGCCATTTTAGAGAACCTGTCAACAACAACAAAAATGGAATCAGATCCACGTTGAGTACGTGGAAGACCAAGAACAAAATCCATAGACAAGTCCTCCCAAAGATGGGCTGGAATAGGCAGTGGAGTATATAAGCCTGTATTCTGCGAATGTCTCTTCTGAGTTTGATACACTGGGCACTTCTGAACCATCCGACCTGTATCTTTTTTTAATTGAGGCCAGTAAAAATGCTCCTCCAACCCAGCAATAGTCTTGTCACGCCCCAAATGACCACTCAAACCTCCTCCATGGATCTCGCGAACCAACTTTTTCCGCAAGGAAGATCGAGGGATGCATAACCTGTTCTCCTTAAAAAGAAAGTCATCATGTATCAAGAACCCATCAGTAGGCTGGTGAGTCTGGACTCTAGCCCATATATCAGCAAAATCATCATCTGTAGCATACAAATCCTTCAAGAATTCAAAACCTACAACCTCCTGATTAACTGTAATCAATAGAGCAGCCCTCCTACTCAAAGCATCTGCCACCTTATTACTATGGCCAGCCTTATATTTGATGACATAATGAAAGGCTCCAAAGTAAGCTGCCCATCGGGCATGCATCTTATTCACATGTTTTTGAGTTTTAAAATGGATCAGAGACTGATGATCTGTGTGAATAATAAATTCTCGTCCCATCAAATACTGCTCCCAAGTTTTAAAAGCCCGGAATACTGCATATAGTTCCTGCTCATAAGTAGACCACTTCTTTCTAGCTTCATTCAGTTTCTTACTAAAAAAGGCAATAGGCCTTTTAGACTATGACAATACTCCTCCAATCCCAACTCCACAAGCATCACATTCAATCTCAAACAGTTTATCAAAATCAGGTAGAGCAAGAATAGGGGCAGAAGTAAGCTTATCTTTAATCTCTTCAAAGCTCTTGTTGGCAGCTTCAGTCCATGCAAATTTCTGCACTCTCTCTTTCTTCAAGCAATCTGTGACAGGGGCAACGGTGCTGCTGAAATTTCTGATAAACCGTCGGTAGAAAGTGGCAAGGCCATGAAAGCTGCGAACTTCAGAAATAGTTTTGGGGATGGGCCAATTCCGTATTGCTTCTACCTTCATCTTATCAACATGTATCCCTTCTGCACTAACAACGAATCCCAAGAACAGAACGCGCTCCGTCATATAGATGCACTTCTTAAGATTAATAATCAGCTCACTTTCTTGTAAGGCCGTCATGACTTGACGGAGATGCTGTAGATGTTCTTCCTCACTGCGACTAAATATCAAAATGTCATCAAAATAAACAACCACAAATTTGCGTAAGAAAGGACGCAAAACCTGGTTCATGAGTCGCATAAAAGTGCTAGGTGTATTTGTTAAACCAAAGGGCATAACCAGCCACTCATACAAGCCTTCCTTAGTCTTGAAGGCAGTCTTCCATTCATCTCCCTCCTTGATCCGAACTTGGTAATAGCCACTTTTGAGGTCGATTTTAGAAAAGACTTTAGCCCCGGATAGCTGATCCAGCATGTCATCCAATCGTGGGATATGAAATCGATATTGAACTGTAATTTTATTGATGGCCCTGCTATCCACGCACATTCTCCAAGTCCCATCTTTCTTTGGAACTAATAGGGCAGGTACTCCGTAGGGGCTAATGCTCTCCTGAATATGCCCCTTCTTCAGTAATTCTTCCACCTGTTCTTGGAGGATTTCACTCTCCTTTGGACTCATCTTGTAATGAGGCAGATTCGGTAATTTTGATCCAGGAATGAGATCATTCTGATGTTGGATATCACGCAGGGGTGGAAGCTCGGATGATTCCTCCACTATCTTAGGAAACTCCTTCAACAACTCTTTAACGGGCGGTGGCAAAGATAGTGCATCCTCCATTGTACCTTTTGCTCTCACCAATAAAGCTAGTGTGCCTTCAGATTTCTCAACTGCGCCTGATAGCTTCTGCACTCCCGTAGAAACAGCAACAGTATGCTTCCCTTCCACCTTAGAATGTTTCGCAGAACCAGAAGGCAAGATAGTAATCTTCTTTTGATTCCACGTGAACATGTATGAATTCTCCTTCCCTTTATGCAAAGCATCAACGTCGAATTGCCATGGGCGACCTAGCAAAATACCACAGCAATCCATATCTACAACATCACAATTAACATGTTCAGTATAAGATTTACTAATTGAGATAGGCACGCTGCAGATTCTGTTGACCTCAATTGTCGGTCCTTCCTTAATCCATCCGACTTTGTATGGTGAGAGGTGAGGCTGTGTAGGCAACTGTAATTTTTTCACCAACTGCTTAGCTATCAGATTCTCACAACTGCAGCTATCTATAATTAGCCTGCAAATTGCCTCTCCTACTCGACACTTTGCCTGGAAAATCTTCCTCCTTTGTGTCTCGTCCTCTTGTTTTGTTGAGCATAAGATCTTTTTCACCACATAAGTGACCTCTCCATCTTCAGAACCAGCAATAGATCCGTCATCGTCATCCTCTTCCTCGTCAGTTTCAGCCACCTGCTCAACTATATTAACCTGCCGGCGGTCAGTATTAACTCCTCTACGTTCTGAACAATTATTCGATCGATAACCAGATTGCCTGCACCGGTGACATATGTCTCCCGTTAGCTTCTAATAAGGATTGGTTCTGCCTCCTTTGTCTGTTGTAATAGTGACTGCCTTGCCCTTACTGTCTCTCCTTTCTTCCATGGTATTCGGAGAGTTGCCAGAGTTTATAACCTTAGAAGGCTGCCCGCTGTAGTTGCCTTTATATTGCTGCATCCCTGTTGAACCAGAATTTCTGTAATTGAAACTTCGGTTGTACTGCTGCTGTCGTGGCTGCCAATCAACATGCTCTTCTGCCCTTTCTTCCATCTCAATAGCGTCTGCCAAGGTGAAAATCGCTGCTACTCCCATCATACAATGAATTTCGTGATTCAGTCCCCTCTGATAATGAGCAACCTGTTGGGCCTCATTCTCACAGTTTTCACATCTCGCCTGCAACCTTAAAAACTCCTCTGTATACTCATCCACCCTTCGGTTCCCTTGTACACAGTCATGATACCGGTTATATAAGACCTGGGCGTGATCGTTAGGCAAGAACCGTTGTTCAAACATCTGCTTCATCAGCACCCAGTTTCGTATGGGCTCCAGCCTCTTCCGATAGCGTTCGTTTTGAATCGAATTCCACCAGGCTGCTACTCCCCCTTTCAACTTATAGGCCACAATTGGAACCTTGCGCTCCTCTTCCACGTTCATAATTTCAAAGAAGCGTTCAACCTCTGCCAGCCAATCAAGAACAGATTCAATATTTAACGAACCAGAAAAGTTTTGAAGGTCTACCTTGATCCTGTAACCTTCCTGATAGTACTGTTGGGGATTTGCAGGCATAGGATTGGCGGCCACAGGAATGGCGGCCACAGGATTGGCGGCCATAGGAATGGCGGCTACAGGATTGGCAGCCACATAGGGATGTGCGGCGGCGGCGGGTTGGTGGATTCCCTGCTGCAGGGTCAGCTGTCCGATCATCTCCCTCAATTCTGCCAAGGATGCCTCAATCGCAGCAAGTCGCGCCTCTTGGTTATCTGCCATGGACAAACTTCGCTCTGATACCAATATGATAAAGGACTATTTAGACTCCGTCAGGAGTTTCAACCAATATCATTTGGCTAAGACGAAATAAGAGAAAAGATAGGATGAAAGACTAAAAGTCTTGAAATTCCTCAAAGATTGAAAAGTCTTTCTAATAGCCAAGGGAGGCTATTTATAATAGAAACAAAACCCTAATGTGCAAAATTATGAAAATACCCAAAATATCCTAATAGCCAAGGGAGGCTATTTATAATAGAAACAAAACCCTAATGTGCAAAATTATGAAAATTTTCAAAATATCCAAAAATAATAATTAAAATACAAAAGTTAGATTCGGTCCAAGTCTGCCGTAAAATCCAAGGTTAACTGCTCCATATCACATATATACCATAAAAATTTCAAATTTAATATTTTTTTTATAATTGTACTCTTAACCTTTTTTTTACACAAATACCATAACTAACAATATTTTTATAATTACACCATCCGTCCAAACTATCATTAGAAACTAACAGAGGAACTATTTTCCAATTAAAAAAAAATCTAAATTAAAAAAAGACTTAATTACATCACTTAAATCTAAAGGGAAAGACGAGATAAAAAAAAAAAGTGCTCCTAATTACATTACTCACCATTATCACCCACAATTTCTCTTTCGATTTGAATATTTATGATTACCATCGATGGAGAAGGAAGCATAAGTGACTTTATGATCACGTCTTAGTGCAATAGGAGCTGCGGTAACATTTTTCTTGCATTGACGTGCAGTAACATTTTTCTTGCATTGACGTATAGAAATAAATTTATTTATAATGCATTTAAGATTATTCCCTATTTTTTGTATGCATGTGTGAGTATTGTTATTGTATGTAAGAATAGTAACGTGGATAGAATGATGTTCCGCATCATAGAATATGGGTATTAATAATGCACTATTAGTCTTTTTTTTTTATGTTAATAAAGAAGAATGATATATTTGACATTTATTTTACACCATGGTAGAGTATTACCATGGTAGAGTATTAAAGGATGATGATAGTAGTTTTGTTTACGAGGGAGGTGAAATTTTTATATCATTATTCTTTATTAACATAAAAAAAAAAGCATATGATCGGACCGCTACCGACATTAGGGTTCAAGTCGATTTAAGGTTGTAGAGCTCACAGCAAGTTTACTATACATCCTATTATACATGATATAATCCCATATGATCATAAAAGCATATAAAAATATTTTCATTTCAAAAATCGAAACTCGACATATGCATGTATCATAACTAAAAACATAAAACTCATACTAGAGCTCTCATCAAATGCTCTAGTATGGTCAACATTACATACCTCAGTTTGGTTCAAATATAACTTAAACTTTAAAACTTTTACAATAGAAGATCATAAACAAGGAATTATAAAAGAAGACTCAGACAAAGCACAATTCTAATTCATAATAAGAATTACATGTCCCTAGTTAAACTCTTATATCAGAACTATACCAAACAACTCTGCTGATCTCTCAAACAAACTCTGATCCTGCAAACCTAGGGTTAGGGGAAAGGGATAAGTTACAAGAGTCTAGTGAGCAAAAATATAAACAAAAGCAGTTCAATAAAACATATGATCATATGAATGCGTCACAACACAAACAATTCACATCAAGATAGACTTGTCATCAGTAACCCTTTATAAATTTCAATAGTGCCCGGCCCATAATGGGTGCTCCTTGTGATTTCCTCTTAAACATAACATAATATATCCATAGTGTCAGGGGTGTAGAATAGATCTCGATCTAGAATTTCCCTTATATAATGCTAGGGGCGTAGAATAGGGCTCGACCAAAACTTCCATATCTGCCATACCATATCATAACATACTCGAGGGCTAGTGGGTCATCCAACATCCATCTACAACAACAATAAGTTATGCAGTGCATCATATTCATGAATTCTAATGCAAAATAACATAATCATATACACATGACATTCATGATGCATGAGCATGCTTAAAATATTCGATTTCTTTAAAATGATAGTTTAGATTAGTTCCACTCACCTCTGACTAACGTAAGCCTAGCTCTAAAGTGGTTATTTCACTGCAAACTTCTACGGTCTCCCAAATTCAATCCTACACAGATGGACTTAAATGAGGGACTAAACATAACTTTTACAAAACTTAAAACTATCCCCGGAAACCTCTAAAAACATATCAGAGAACATGTAGAAAACGAGCTAAAAATGGGTGGACAAGGAACTTTCAGCGGTAGGTTCAGCAGCCTAAAATTTCCTTATAAATTCGAAAGTCAAATCTTCGAGGGCAGATTAAGCAGTCAAAAGGCAGCCTTCACATGCAGGTTTGGTGGACACGTGGTCTAAAATATTTTTGGTTAAAATTAATTGAGATAAATGGTTAGAGTTGAGGCAAATATAAAAGAATTGATTTTATTATCTAAGATGTTAGGTTTAGGATATGAATGTGAAAAGTCATAAAACTTTGGATAGACTTATACATAGTCATACATCATGAAATGCGTCAATATTAAGAGTGAAGCATTAGAATCAAGAGATATATTGCATTATACATAATGTTTATGGTGAGAGATAGTTTTATAGATGAGTTGTTGATTCCTTACGGAAATTCTTATGTTATATACATGTACAAGTGAAGCCTGTTCCATGCTTATCGTATTATTTTTTATTAAATACATACTTGCACGTCTGTACTTTAGTAATTTTACCTATCAAACACCTCAATTTTAATCATGATCTAACAAGTACCTAATTTTAAAAAAAATTACTTTTAATACAATTTTACCAAATTCATAGTTTTAAAATTGTGTTTAAATGTAAATTTTCAAATCTATGGTTACATGGTTTTAAAGTTGTGTTTTTTTTTTTTTTTGTAGTGCAGGTGTTTAAAATAATGTATTTTTAAAGTTTATGCGTTTAAAAGTAATATTTTTTAAAGTTTAAGTATTTATTAGGTCAGAATTAAAGTTGAGGTGTCTAATAGATAAAAATATTAAAATAAATGTTAATGCCAAATGCATATAACATGTCTATTGTGATATAAACTCTAAATTAATAAGTATATCTTTTAAGTAAAATTTTATGAATTATTTTTTCAATATAATCACATGTAATTTATGCAAAATATATTTTGGTTTATTTAATTGTTGTGTTATGATATTTTTAGGAGTAACTTTTAGTTTATGATTTTAATTAGATGCAAAATTAATCTGTTTTTACCCAGCAGCTAGGTCAATGGTATTTATAATATGCTGTGAGTTTGCTTCTTTACTAATTTTTAATCATTTGTAAAGTGTGATTTATTTTATTAAAGTGTTGTTAAGGCGAGAGATAATACTAAGGCGATAAGGTTTCTTACTGCCTTAGACGAGAGGTGAGACAATACCTTTTTTCCAAAGGCGAAAAAAGCTAAAATTTTTACATATTTTAGATATATGCATATAAATATAAAGTACACAAATTAACATTCATATTTAGAATAACATAAACAACAAATATATAATAAAGCATTATTAGTAAAATATAAAATAAGAATATTGAATAGAACTGCTAGCCTAGTCTAATACTCAATACTCATCAAGATTTCAAATATAAAATAAAGTATTAATAAGTACCAAAAGTCAAACTTCAAAGTCCAAACTAAAAAGATAAAAACTACTCTTACCAGTCTCTACTCATAATCAACATCATTGAGATTAAGATTATCTAATTCGTCTTTTTTATTCTCGATAGTAGTCATCACATATTCTTCTTCTTTTTCTTCTTCTTCATCATCAACCGCTTATCGTTATGGTGCAACTGGAGTTGATCTTGCATATTTATTTGAACTAGACTCAAATAGAGTTGATATTGCAAATGATCTTGATTCATAATGGGATTCAGAAACTTCAGCAGCCTTAGCAACATTCCCCCAATTCAACACATCATCCGCAAAAACAAGATCATCATCATCATCTTCATTGTTTATTTTCTAACTCACTAATAAACCACTCATTACTTTCATTAATATTTTTCAAATCTACAGGTATGATTCTATTTCCAAATATGTATCAGTGTAGCAGTGTCCTATTGTACTTAACATGTACCAAACTATTAAGCCGTTCTTGAGCAAGTCGATTTCTTTTCTTACTATTAAGCTGTCATTGAATTAAAAATAACAACTATGTTTAAGTTTTAGAGATTTGGTAATAATAATTTATTTAAATTTAATATTATTACTTACCTGTTCAAATACGCTCCAATTTCTCTCACAATCACTTTCACGAGACTTAACACTTTCATGTCAAACTTTTAAAAATTTATACAAGTTGATCCAAATGTTTTCTACCAACTAGCTATTAAAATTTAAAATCAATATTATAAAATTATAGCCAATAATTTTTAAAAATAAGTGAGATAAAAAATTAATAAAAATTCAAACTAACCAGGAGATCTAGTTTGTTCTTCCTCTAATAGCAGGAGGTTGCCCAAAAGAGCCTATAGCTTTCTTTTATTTCTCAAACTCATCTATAATAATGTCAACTTTTTTTGGATCTTATTCTATTTTTTGAATGTAAGACATCAAACCTATATTCACCTCTTCATCTCCTTCCATTCTCATTTTGTTAGTATAAAAAAATTATGGATTTAAGAAGTACCCGACTGCATGCAAAGGCCAATGCATTTGAATAGACCATCTCTTATCAATAATCTAAAAAATATTCTTATATTTCTCTTCATTGCCATTGAATAATTTGGCAATGGCTTTCTTAGCCCTATCCATTGCTTCATAAATATATCCAATTACGCTTTTTTTTTCTACAAGACAAAGCACACGGACCAAAAGACTGAAAACTCTGAGAGCATACACTACATGATTCTTAAAGGAAGGACTCAGAACCCTTTTCTCAATCTTTTTAGCTTTTGCATCTTTAAACCATTGTCTAGTAGTCCACTCTTCCAAAATAAATATTTTTCTAATATTTATCTTTTGAAAATAAATCTTTCCCAATGTAATAAAATTAGTAGTAAATCTCTTTTGTCCCGGCTTAAGCAACTCTACTATATTGGTAAACTTCCTCATCATATTTAGGACTCCTGAAGATGCATACATGAAGCCATTAAGTTCAACGACTTTGCAAAATATTTTTTTTGAAAATCCGAATTTTAAAAATATCTTCCAACATTAGATCTATACAATGGGCTGCACATAGAGTCCAATATAGATAGGGATACCTTTTTTTTCTAAAATCCTCCTAGTAACAAAAAGATTTATTTAGTTAATAATTTAATATTTATTATATATATTATGATATATTATTGAAAAAAAAAATTAAAAAAACATACCAGCTACAATATTAGCAGATGCATTGTCTGTAATCACTTGAACTACTTTATGTGGATCAATTTCAAGCAATTCCTTTTCAATCATACCAGCTAGCAATGCACCTATCTTTGATTCACTAGAAGCATCTATTAACTTTATAAATATACTTCCTTTTGGACAATTAGCTAAAAAATTAATTAAAGTTCTTTCTCTTTTATTCGTCCATTCATCACACATCAAGGAACATCCATAATTTGTCCATTCTTCTTTGTGAGACTCTAAAGGCTTATTTTTTGTTCTCTACTTCCTTATTGAGCAATCGAACTCGAACTTCATGATAACTTGGAGGTTTTATGTCCTTTCCATAATTACCAATAACTCGAATCATTTCTCCAAAGCTATCATAGTTTACAGTATTGAAAGATATGCCTGCATCATACATTCAACGTGCTCACAGCTAGCTTAGAAGAAAAATAAGAATCGAGTGGTCCTTGATTGTTACTGCTTTGTGGAACTTTAAACTTTTTTGAAGCAGTAGCACTACCATCTGGTTGTTGTTGTGCTCTCTTTCTTTTGGCGGTAGCAAATATTTCATCTTTCTCTTCCTCATTTTCACTCCTTCCTAGCACTTCAACATCCTCAAAATCATTAACATTCTCCATGTGCATAATGACTCTTTACTCTCTTTTTTTACTCATGAACACTTAAATATGATTTCAGATATCTTCTAAATATTTAGGACAACGAACTACATTTTTGTGACCCTCAGCAAGATGTTTGATTCTATTAACCCCTCCTTTAATAAATCTCATGCAATAAATGCATTAAAAATCATTCGTATTACTCTTACTGAGTTGTATCACATGTGACTATATAAGATCTCTTCTTTTACCGGTACCCGTAGTAGCAGCAGTAGAACCACTTGTACTAATATCCTTATCACCCATTTAATCTAACTAAACAAAATAAAATCAATAAAGAAACAAAACTAATTATAGTATATCATCTAATCAAATTAAATAACTAACAAGACATTAGACATATTACTAGTATCACATTAAATATTCATATAGTCTGATAGCGGTTGTCGAAGCCGTAAAAAATAAACTTATTATCAATCAACAAAATAGCTTGTAGATAGTGGCAATAGGGTCAAACCACAGGGATTTGACATTAAGGACTCTCCTAATAATGACTTGGGCAAATCGATAATAAAAGTAAAATAAAGGGGGCTTTGTTTTAGATGATAATAGACTAAAATTAAAACTGAGTAAAAGAAAACAATAATTAAAAAGATGAGTAAATCAGTGGTAAAAGGACTCTAGTTGAAGCGTAGGATCTATTTCAGTTTTAGAATTGATCATTGATTCTTTAAACCTTCTATTTATTTCAATAAATTAGTTTAGGTTGTGGAAGACGCTTCTCACAACCAAATTCCTCCTTAGTTTTAGTTTGATTAGGAAATGTTTGCTAATCAAACACTAGTTAACAAGTCGCCAAGGAACGTCCTTGGAATTTTTTACTTTTTAACTGTTAACTGCATTAAGACATAAAGAAACCTAATTCTAAACTTACCAACCGCGTGGTTAAGTTTAGATCATGCAACCAATTGTGTTTGTGTTCAAATAATCTAAGCAATTACAGACCCAAATCATTCAAACTAACAATATATTACTCATGCAATTAAAAGCAACAGGCCTTAGTTGATTCTAAAAGTAAGGCAATAATAACATAAAGATCAAGTTGTATAAATATTGAAAAATAGAAGTTTAACAATGGAGTTTCAGATCTCCCAATTCATAACAAAACTGAAATTTCTCCTAACTTCAATTAGAGATAAAGGTTTTTAGCCACTCATGATGGACAAAGAACACATAAAAGAGAAAGGAGAAAAGAAGAGAAAGAGTTGCTGCCGAAAATCTGAATGTCTTGCTGTTTGGTTGCTGTCCCTTTTTGTAAGTGAGAAATCCTAATCCTTCTCGGAATTGGAATTTTATTTTGACTTGGTCGTTTAATTCCTCTTTCGCCTTTATATTTTATCATGAATAAAACTCCTTTGGTGAAGGACTTTCTTTGGCGTGGCTCTTGGAGTTGTCATAGGATTGGTCTTGCGGTGTTTGAAGTAGGATAGGACTCTAACACTTTTGATTTTTCTGCATTTCCCGTGCTGCTGTAATTTCTTGCTGGAGTCAGTTTGATTTGGGCAAATCACTTGCCCAAATCGTTTCTACAAGTCATTTCCAGTTTTCTGCTTCAGTTTTCTTCAGGTGATTTGGCCAGCGATATGGGCAAATCGTTTTGAGCATATCAAGTCTTTAAGGTTCCTCCTCCTGCAGCTGCTTCAGTCATCCTTTAGGCTTGATTTGGCCAAATTACCTCGGCCAAATCGATTTTTCAAGTTTTTTTGAAAATTTTCTCCAAATTTCCATTTTTCTCCTTTTCTGCAAAAATATCATGAAAACATAAATTAAACTAGAAAAATGCATATTTAAGCAGTAATAATGATAATAAAAATGTGGCTAAATTATGTTTGATCATAGTCATACTTATATTTTATATTTCTTCAACTAACATCAACATCAACACCACCAAAATGAATTATGAATAAGTAACAATTTAAAATTAATAACACCTATGACCCATTGTAATTTATAAATAAATAAATAATAATCCATTTATGATTTCTCACAAATAAATGAGCTACAAACTACAAATCAACAACATCCATTTTAATTTCTTAATAAATAAACAAAAATCTCATGAATAAATGAACAACAAATCATAAATCATCAACACCCATTATAATTAATTTCTAAATAAACATTAACATTTATGATTCATCACATGATTCACAACAACACCCATTCTGTTTAGAGATCAGCTGGAGATTGGAAAGTGGAGACAATGATATGGAGAGGAGAATAATAAGAGGGAAGGAAGGGAGGAGATCGGGAGAAGAAGGGCGGAGAAGAAATAGGAGAATGTCAGTCGACGGTTAGATATGGAGAGTGTAGAGGAAGGAAGGAGAAGGAAGAAGAAGAAAGAGAAGAGGAGACGGGACACATACCTGCGGTGTCGATCGGCTCTCGATTGGCTGCTGCTGTTTGAAAAAGGCAGAAGGTATCAAAACTCTATAGTCCATAAGGGTTTTAATTTTAAAACCCTTTAAAATAAAAAAAAAAAAAGATGCGGTGTTATGCGACGCCTTGTCTGCCTGACGCTTGGCGCCTCGTGAGGCAAGGTGAGCACCTCAGTGAGAGGCGCCTCGCCTCGCTTGGTGCCTTTAACAATACTATTTTATTATCACTGCCATGTTAATGGTTTTTTTTTAATTCTCATTATAATCAAATTTTATAATAGTTTATCTTTATTTCTATATTATTTATTATATATTAATAGGTCTATAAAAATGGTTTAAGATTATGACTTGTGACAATTATTCATCAATATTAAAAATAAAACACACAATTTTAACACAGTTTACATTCTCGACATAGGATTACATTCATGGCCAATTTTGAAGGGGGACTCTATAATATATCATTTTCTATTATTTTCAATAAAATCATCAATTACAAACTCAAGTTATATGTAACGACCCGAAAATCGGACCGCTACCGGCGCTAGGATCCGGGTCGACTTAAGGCCGCCGGGACCCGTAGCAAGCCTGACATAAACCTGTAAACCTGTATAATCCCATACATGATCAACAACATGCATAAAAATTTAAACTTTTCTTTTAAACATCCAACTCAACCTGAACATACATGTACATAGTCATGATCATAATCATGATCCCTCTGTGGGATCTCATCAATGCCCCAACGGGCGATACAACATGAGATGAGTTGGCTTAAACATAAACATCAATAAACATTTCTATAGATCATGTATCAAGAGGGATTACAATACTCATAGGGTCAAGCACATCTATAACCTCAATATACCTCATTACATAACATACTGAAATCTCTTACATTACATCATAGTACAATTGTCATGTCCACAAACTAACTATTACATAACATACTTCAAAACTCTGACTAGCCTTCTGGTCTACCCTGTACCTGCACATCTGGGGTTAGGGGAGAGGGGTGAGCTACAAAGCCCAGTGAGCAGAATAGTGAAATCATATATTAAAATTTCATGCTTTCATGAAATGCAACACATCACAACAAATCACATCTCGGATGGTATTGTCACCAATAGTCCTCTACATAGTCCAACTGTGCCGGGACGTAAAATGGGTACAACCGGTCTTTCTCTTAACATAACATATCATACAGTCCAACTGTGCCGGGGACGTAGAATGGGTACAACCTGGACTTCCTCTTACATCGTGCCAGGGACGTAGAATGGGTACAACCTGGACTTCCATACCATCTCATGCCATAACATCGTCATATCATATGAGGACTAAAGGATCATCCAATAACCAATCCACATCAACATCAACATCATAAATGCAATGCAACATATTCGTGAATACTAATGCAAGCAACCTACTATATCTCATGGCATTCATGATGCATGGATCATGCTCAAAATTCATATTTCATTTATTTTAAAACTTAAAGTTTATTCCACTCACCTCTGGCTAGCTCTGACAAACTCTGTAGCAGCTGGCTCACTGCTGGGGTCCTCGGTTCCTCGGGTCCGAACCTACACAGGTGGACTCCAATGAGGGACCAAACATACATAAACATAACTCTAGTATACTCCCCAAAAATCCCCTAAAACATCATAAAACAACTACATAAAAACATGCAAGAAATGGCTGGACAGGGCACTTTCGGCGGCAGGTTTGGCGGCCGAAAGTCCCTCCAGAGCCGAAAGTCAGGCAGGTTCGGCGGCACCTTCGGCGGCCGAAACTCCCAGACAGAGGCGAAACTCATGCATGTTCGGCGGCACCTTCGGCGGCCGAAAGTCCCAGACAGAGACGAAAGTCTCCTTTCGGGGGCAAGCTTCGGCAGCCGAATGCTGCCTCCACAAGGGGGTTCGGCGGCCGAAAGTTCCTTCGGCTGCCGAACCTGGTTTCTCCCAAATGGGCAGAAACTTGGCTCAAATGAACCTCTTGCCTCCCAAAACCTCAAATCATGCATAAACTAGTTCTAAAACATGCATACATATCATACATTACACCTAGGGGTCTCAAACTAGCATATACCCCAACTACAACACTTCAAACACACAAAAATCAACATACATTGCATCAAAACATCAAAACCCACAAACTCATCAACAAGCCTAAACATGCATCTCTACCCATAAAACAACTTAATGCTTGTTTAAAACACATAACAAGGGTGGATCCGAGCTTACCTCTTGAAGAAACGAGAGGAAAGGCGATCCTAGCTTGGAGATGGAGAGATTGAGCTCTTTGAACCTCCAAGTACCCAAAACTTGCTCTTTACTCACAGATCTTCAAAACAGAAGTTAAAACCCGTGAAAATCATGGAAGATCTAAGGAAAACACTCAAGATCGAGGGAGGGGTGGCGGAGACTCACCTTGGCCGACAACGGGGGAGAAAAAGCTCGCCCGTGCGGACCTAAGGGACCCTTTTATAGGTGGCTGGCCAGGCCACATTCGGGGGCCGAATGTGCCTCCGCATGCATGCCATGTTCGGCGGCCGAACTTGGGTTTCGGCGGCCGAACCTGGACTTCCCTCACTCATGCTTTCGGGGGCCTAACGTGCCTCCAAAACGCATGCATGTTCGGCGGCCGAACTTGACTTTCGGCGGCCGAACCTGGGTTTTCCTCCAAAGACTTTTCATGCAAAAACTCATTTAATTTTCATACTTAAAACCATGAAATACCTTAAAAAATTTTATGAAAACATGTTTCTACCCTACTAGAGACTTCCGACATCCGAGATTCCACCGGACGGTAGGAATTCCGATACCGGAGTCTAGCCGGGTATTACATTCTCCCCCCCTTAAGAACATTCGTCCCCGAATGTACCTCAACTAGCACACATAGCATGGCATAAAATATAACATACATACATAGCACATAAAACTCACAGGGAACTAACCTCAGAAAAGATAAGGGTATTGTTGGAGCATGGACTCCCGTGTCTCCCAGATGCATTCCTCCAAATTGTGGTGGTTCCATAGGACTTTCACCATCGGGATTTCCTTGTTTCTTAACTTTCTGATCTGGGTGTCTATGATCCGAACTGGCTGTTCAACATAGGTGAGATCCTCTTGGACCTCCACATCAGGCTCACTAAGAACCTTGCTTGGATCTGACACAAACTTCCTCAACATTGAAACATGGAAAACCGGATGGATTCTTTCCATTGAAGCAGGTAAGTCCAGCTTGTACGACACATTCCCGATCTTTTGCAAGATTTCAAAGGGTCCGATGTATCGTGGGGCTAGTTTACCTTTCTTCCCGAAGCGAACCACTCCCTTCATTGGAGACACCTTGAGCAATACCAGATCCCCCTCCTGAAACTCTAACTGTCTTCTGCGAACGTCTGCATAGCTCTTCTGTCTGCTTGCAGTAGTCTTGATTCTCTCTCTGATTATGGGTACCACCCTGCTGGTGATCTCTACTAACTCAGGCCCTGCCAAGGGCTTTTCTCCAACTTCCTCCCAGCAAACAGGTGATCTGCACTTCCTTCCGTACAAAGCTTCATATGGAGCCATCCCGATGCTAGCATGATGGCTGTTGTTGTAGGCAAACTCCACCAAAGGTAGATGCTGCCTCCAAGAACCGCCAAAGTCCAGCACACACATTCTGAGCATATCCTCGATAGTCTGGGTGGTCCTTTCTGACTGTCCATCAGTCTGGGGGTGGAAGGCAGTGCTGAAATCCAACCTAGTACCCATGGCATTCTGCAGACTCCGCCAAAATCTGGAGGTGAACTGGGGCCCTCTATCTGACACTATCGAAACAGGAACCCCATGCAATCTGACGATCTCATCCACATATACCTGCGCCAACTTGTCCACAGAGTAGCCACTCCTGACAGGAATGAAGTGAGCAGATTTGGTGAGTCTGTCTACAATCACCCATATGGAGTCCACTCTGTTGGACGCCGCCGGTAACCCCACTACGAAGTCCATAGCTATGTTTTCCCATTTCCATTCTGGAATAGGTAGCGGGTTAAGCATTCCAGCCGGCTTCTGATGTTCCAGCTTCACCCTCTGACATACTTCGCAGGCTGACACAAACTGTGCCACTTCTTTCTTCATAGCTGGCCACCAATAAACCTTCTTCAGATCTTGATACATCTTGGTGGCTCCGGGGTGAACGCTGTATCTTGCATTATGAGCCTCTCTCATAATGTCTCCTTTTAGCCCTATGTCATCTGGTACACACAGTCTGCTCCCATAGCGGAGGATCCCCTTGCTGTCGAATCTGAGCTCACTATCATTACCTGACTGAACAGTCCTGACAATCTTCACCAACTCCGGGTCCTCATGCTGTTTCTGAGCCACCTGCTCCAGAAACACGGGTGCCACTCTCATCTGGGCCACCAAGGCACCTGTACCAAACAACTCCATCTGTAGACCTTCCTCAATAAGCTTGTGTAACTCCCTCACCACTGGCCTCCTCTCTGCCGATATGTGGGATAAACTGCCTAGTGACTTCCGGCTTAGGGCGTCTGCCACGACATTCGCCTTACTCGGATGATATTGAATCTTGCAATCATAGTCACTCAGTAGCTCCACCCATCTCCTCTGTCTCAAATTCAAATCTCTTTGACTCAGGATGTACTGCAGGCTTTTATGATCTGTAAAGATCTCACATTTAACCCCATAGAGGTAGTGTCTCCACATCTTGAGTGCAAAGATTACTGCTGCTATCTCCAGGTCATGTGTTGGGTAATTCAACTCATGCTTCTTCAGCTGTCTAGAAGCATAAGCGATCACCCTCTCATTCTGCATTAGTACACAACCCAGTCCCACACGGGACGCATCACAAAAGACTGTAAAGTCCTCATCACTAGATGGCAGAGCTAAAACTGGTGCTGAAGTCAACCTCTTCTTAAGCTCTTCAAAACTCTCTTCGCACTGGTCGGTCCACAGAAATTTCTGATTCTTCCTGGTTAGTCTGGTCAGAGGAGCTGCTATTTTCGAGAAGTCCTGAACGAACCTCCTGTAGTAACCTGCCAAACCCAAGAAACTCCTGATCTCTGTCACTGAAGTGGGTCTAGGCCAGTTAGCCACAGTTTCTGTCTTCTTGGGGTCTACCTCTATCCCATTCTCTGACACTACATGCCCCAAGAACGAAATGCTCCTCAGCCAGAACTCACATTTAGAGAACTTGGCATACAAGCCATGTTCCCTCAAAGTCTGCAAGACCAACCGCAGATGATGGGCATGCTCCTCTGCATTCCTGGAATACACCAAGATATCATCTATGAAGACAATAACGAAGTGATCCAGGTACTGACTAAATACTCTGTTCATGAGATCCATGAATGCTGCAGGGGCGTTTGTTAACCCGAACGGCATTACAAGGAACTCAAAATGCCCATATCTGGTCCTGAAAGCTGTCTTTGGCACATCTTCATCCCTTATCCTTAGCTGATGGTACCCCGATCTCAGATCTATTTTGGAGAAACAACCTGCTCCAGCTAGCTGGTCGAATAGATCGTCGATCCTTGGCAATGGGTACTTATTCTTGGTAGTGACTTTGTTCAACTGTCTGTAGTCGATACAAAGTCTAAGGGATCCATCCTTCTTCCTCACAAACAAGACCGGAGCACCCCAAGGTGAAGTGCTCGGTCAGATGAAGCCTTTTTCTACCAACTCTTGCAACTGTTCCTTCAACTCCTTTAACTCGGCTGGGGCCATCCTGTAGGGAGGGATAGAGATCGGTCTAGTTCCAGGCACCAACTCTATCTCGAACTCTATCTCCCTAGCAGGTGGTAAACCTGGAAGCTCATCCGGAAAAACATCCTGAAACTCTCTGACAACTGGCACCGAGGCCGGCTCCCTGACCTGACTGTCTAGCTCTCTCACATGAGCTAAGTACCCCTGACATCCCTTCCTAAGCAACCTACGAGCCTGAAGTGCTGATATCAGACCTCTAGGTGTGCCCCTCTTGTCTCCTCTGAAGACGACCTCTGACCCGTCCTGATCTCTGAACTTGACTACCTTGTCTCTGCAGTCCAAGGTAGCACCATGGGTAGATAGCCAATCCATCCCTAGAATGACGTCAAAGTCTGTCAAATCTAGAACCACAAGGTCGGCGGAGAGGCATCTTCCCTCAACAAAAACTGGACTATACTGGCAGACTGACACTGCCACTGACGGGTCACACTTGGGTGACCCAAAGGGGACACTCTAACCCAGAGACTATCAGACCCAACCTCTCAACGGCTCTCGGAGCAATAAATGAATGAGATGCACCCGGGTCCATTAATGCATACACATCAGAACACCCAATGATGAGATTACCTGACACCACGGTGTTGGATGTGTTAGCCTCCTGCTGAGTCATGGTGAAGATCCTGGCTGGAGCTGATGGACCTTCACCTCGGGAACCAGAAGAAGAGGCTGCCCCTCTCCCTCTACCTCTGCCACTGCCCTGAGTTGTGGCTGGAACTGCTGGCTGTGCCACACTACCAGAAGCTGTCTGCTGGGGCTGGCCCATAAAAGGCGCTCTAGGACACTCCCGAGCTATGTGTCCCTCCTGTCCACATCTGAAACATGTATTAGTCCCAGCTCGACACACTCCCCTGTGCGGTCTTCCACATCTCTGGCATTCTGTACCATCTGAGCCTGAGCTCGAGCCACCGCCAAATCCCAGACCGGATTTCAACTTGTTCCAAAACTTATTCTTCTTCGGCTTCCTGGTGGTGTTATCCCACCTCTTCTTACCTGAGCTCTGAGAAGAGAAACCTGGTCCTCCTCTGCCTGGGGTCTTAACCCCTGAAGACTGGGTCACTGACTGCTTCACTGACCCCTCAACTATAGCACTTGCTTCCATTCTTCGAGCCATATCCACCACAGTGTGGAAACTTTCTCTCTCAGCTGACTGAATCAGCGAGGAGTACCTGGAATGCAGCTTCATAACATACCTCTTGGCTTTCTTCATATCTGTATCTAGAGCTTGCCCTGAAAAAGGCAATAGCTCCAAGAATTTATCCGTGAACTCCTCTACACCCATATGCTCTGACTGCCTCAGTTGCTCAAACTCAATCATCTTCAGTTCTCTGGAACTGTCTGGAAAAGCCCATCCAACGAACTCATTTGCAAATTCTTCCCATGTCATACCGTCTAGTCTCGGGTCCACATAACACTTGAACCATTCCCGTGCCTTCTTGCACTTTAAAGTGAACCCTGCCATCTGAATGGCTCTGCTGTCACTTGCCCCTAGCTCATCAGTTATTGTCTTCACCACTCTCAGATACTCGAAGGGGTCATCCCCTGACTTGTATTTGGGAGCATCTAGCTTGAGGTAATCTGTCATCTTTACCTTGCTCCCATCAGCTGAGCTAGGTCTAGGAGGTTGAGTAACTGGGGCTGCTGGTTCTGTAGGTGGTGAAGGTGGAGGTGCAGCATTCCCCGAGGTGGGGTTTGCCGGGTTTGGATAGAAGGGTGAGGGTGGATAAGCTGGGTACTGTGTGTAAGGTGGATAGAAAGGTGGATAAGGCATGTAGGTAGGGTAGGGGTTAAAGCTGGAGTAATCCGATGTACCTCCCATCGGATACCCTGAACCCTGTGGGAAGGGTGGATAATGGGGTGGAAAACCATACCCCGAGGCCTGAACGCCTCCCTGAGACTCCCCTGTCCCTTCTCCCTCCATGCTCACATTCAGGTTCCCATCCCTCCTCTGATCCTCTTCCATAACCTCCCTCACATCTGAAGAACTTCCTCCTCTATCAGTCCCCCTTCTGCTAGCATCAAAAGACCTTCTAGGGTCCCTTGACACTCTTTCTCTGTTGGCTCTACAAGACATTGCCCTAGGCAATGTGGGAGGACGGGCGCTCGTGCCCTCATCCTCAGGTGGCACTCCAGTCAATCGTGCAGATCGACGAGTTCCCCTCATCCTGTTTTTGAAAAACAGCACACATCAAGCAAGCATTAGCATCATATGGTTCATGTGGGCACACATGAACCCTTATCACATACATCACATAACATAGCATATCATTAATGCACATGCGCAAAGTCATGGCAATTCACATCATCATGCAAGACAGGACTCCACATCCTATCCTAGTGGACATGATCTTCCTATTGTGCTTGACCTTCTATAACATCTATGAGCCCGACACTCTAGGTTCGACCATATGAACCTAGGGCTCTGATACCATTCTGTAACGACCCGAAAATCGGACCGCTACCGGCGCTAGGATCCGGGTCGACTTAAGGCCGCTGGGACCCGTAGCAAGCCTGACATAAACCTGTAAACCTGTATAATCCCATACATGATCAACAACATGCATAAAAATTTAAACTTTTCTTTTAAACATCCAACTCAACCTGAACATACATGTACATAGTCATGATCATAATCATGATCCCTCTGTGGGATCTCATCAATGCCCCAACGGGCGATACAACATGAGATGAGTTGGCTTAAACATAAACATCAATAAACATTTCTATAGATCATGTATCAAGAGGGATTACAATACTCATAGGGTCAAGCACATCTATAACCTCAATATACCTCATTACATAACATACTGAAATCTCTTACATTACATCATAGTACAATTGTCATGTCCACAATCTAACTATTACATAACATACTTCAAAACTCTGACTAGCCTTCTGGTCTACCCTGTACCTGCACATCTGGGGTTAGGGGAGAGGGGTGAGCTACAAAGCCCAGTGAGCAGAATAGTGAAATCATATATTAAAATTTCATGCTTTCATGAAATGCAACACATCACAACAAATCACATCTCGGATGGTATTGTCACCAATAGTCCTCTACATAGTCCAACTGTGCCGGGACGTAGAATGGGTACAACCGGTCTTTCTCTTAACATAACATATCATACAGTCCAACTGTGCCGGGGACGTAGAATGGGTACAACCTGGACTTCCTCTTACATCGTGCCAGGGACGTAGAATGGGTACAACCTGGACTTCCATACCATCTCATGCCATAACATCGTCATATCATATGAGGACTAAAGGATCATCCAATAACCAATCCACATCAACATCAACATCATAAATGCAATGCAACATATTCGTGAATACTAATGCAAGCAACCTACTATATCTCATGGCATTCATGATGCATGGATCATGCTCAAAATTCATATTTCATTTATTTTAAAACTTAAGGTTTATTCCACTCACCTCTGGCTAGCTCTGACAAACTCTGTAGCAGCTGGCTCACTGCTGGGGTCCTCGGTTCCTCGGGTCCGAACCTACACAGGTGGACTCCAATGAGGGACCAAACATACATAAACATAACTCTAGTATACTCCCCAAAAACCCCCTAAAACATCATAAAACAACTACATAAAAACATGCAAGAAATGGCTGGACAGGGCACTTTCGGCGGCAGGTTCGGCGGCCGAAAGTCCCTCCAGAGCCGAAAGTCAGGCAGGTTCGGCGGCACTTTCGGCGGCCGAAACTCCCAGACAGAGGCGAAACTCATGCATGTTCGGTGGCACCTTCGGCGGCCAAAGTCCCAGACAGAGACAAAAGTCTCCTTTCGGGGGCAAGCTTCGGCAGCCGAATGCTGCCTCCACAAGGGGGTTCGGCGGCCGAAAGTTCCTTCGGCTGCCGAACCTGGTTTCTCCCAAATGGGCAGAAACTTGGCTCAAATGAACCTCTTGCCTCCCAAAACCTCAAATCATGCATAAACTAGTTCTAAAACATGCATACATATCATACATTACACCTAGGGGTCTCAAACTAGCATATACCCCAACTACAACACTTCAAACACACAAAAATCAACATACATTGCATCAAAACATCAAAACCCACAAACTCATCAACAAGCCTAAACATGCATCTCTACCCATAAAACAACTTAATGCTTGTTTAAAACACATAACAAGGGTGGATCCGAGCTTACCTCTTGAAGAAACGAGAGGAAAGGCGATCCTAGCTTGGAGATGGAGAGATTGAGCTCTTTGAACCTCTAAGTACCCAAAACTTGCTCTTTACTCACAGATCTTCAAAACAGAAGTTAAAACCTGTCAAAATCATGGAAGATCTAAGGAAAACACTCAAGATCGAGGGAGGGGTGGCGGAGACTCACCTTGGCCGACAACGGGGGAGAAAAATCTCGCCCGTGCGGACCTAAGGGACCCTTTTATAGGTGGTTGGCCAGGCCACGTTCGGGGGCCGAATGTGCCTCCGCATGCATGCCATGTTCGGCGGCCGAACTTGGGTTTCGGCGGCCGAACCTGGACTTCCCTCACTCATGCTTTTGGGGGCCTAACGTGCCTCCAAAACGCATGCATGTTCGGCGGCCGAACTTGACTTTCGGCGGCCGAACCTGGGTTTTCCTCCAAAGACTTTTCATGCAAAAACTCATTTAATTTTCATACTTAAAACCATGAAATACCTTAAAACATTTTATGAAAACATGTTTCTACCCTACTAGAGACTTCCGACATCCGAGATTCCACCGGACGGTAGGAATTCCGATACCGGAGTCTAGCCGGGTATTACATTATATATCCATCAATCCAATTATATCCAAAATTATCTCTTACAACAAGCTACTCATAGTAAATATATTGGTTAGTTCATATCATTCTCCTGTAACAATAACCCAATATTTTTATTTTAACTACATTATATATCACAAAGAGTGTCTTCAACTGCATAGGTAAAACTCTTCTCAACTTTAGGCCCAAAGCTCTTCTCTCCTTCATGGGACCACACTACATTGAGTAAAAGCCACTTTCCATGATGAACAAAAACCATTGTCCTTAATTGGACAAAAGCTAAGTAATCTCTCTATCATACTATTATTTATAATATTATACTCTTCAGTCCTAATCTATTAAAAAATACATTCAGTCAGTTTATGTATAACACATAGATAAAAGACTTACTCTATCTAGACTCCACTTATCGAGGAATAGGCCTTCCACCATAATTAGAAAAGTGTCACAAATCTAACAATTTTTACCTTAACTCAAAATCCACCAACCATAATATACCTTGGGATATTTTCGATTATCAAATTTTCATGCTTGAACTTCAATCTTTGCTTTTCAAAATTTTAAGTTTTGTACTTGACATAGTTAACATTACTAACCTCAGTTATATACAAATTTATTGGGTTAATCACTCATAAATAAGAAAAGCAAAATACAAAATTTTAACTTGATTTATTCTCTAACATAGGTATACATTTACAATCATCAATCTTCTACTATTTTCAATAAAATGATCAATTATAAGCTCTAATTATCTAGCCAGTAATTTAGTTACACCCAAGATTATCACTGCCTACAAACTAATCAAAGTAAATATATTAGTTAATTTATTTCATTTTCTTATAAGAATAAGCCAATATATTTAATATAATTATATTATACATTACAAATGATATTTTCAATTATATGGATAAATCTCTTCTCTGCTCTAGGTCGAAACCTCTCTCTCCCTTATGGGACTGCATTATATTGGACAAAAGTCACTCTCTACAATGGACAACTCTTTCTTCTTAATTGGACAAAAGCCAAATAATCTCTCTACCATACTCCTTTTTTTATAGTGTTAGATTCTTCCATACTAATATAATTAGTAATTTCATTTTATTTCGTAATAACAAACAAATAAGATATCTACTCTATCTAGATCTCCATTTAGTGAGAAATAGATCTCTCACTCTAATTAGAAAAGAGCATCCTATTGAGATTACAAGTCATAAATTTAACAAGAACTTTTATAAAAACTATTCATAATAATCTATTAGTTAATTATATATACAACAAATATATTGTCAACTATATGAATAATAACCTCTCTTTAGTAGATCAGAAATTCATTTCTCTTTAATTTATGTTCTTTCTCCACCATAACTTGAAGTCTCTCTCTTTCTTTGGTAATGGTAAAACCAAACATGCTCTTTACAATATTTCCAGTAATAATATTGTTAAACTATTCGATTCTAAACCAATTATAAATGCCTATATATTTACGAATAATACTACTAAAGAGCCTACATAATATGAAATATGATCCTTTAAACTATTAAAAATTATTTATTCAATTATATTTGGAAAAAAATCTTTCCAAAATCATACTTAGATTAGATTATGAGTTATATAACTATATCAGTTGATGTGGCCTGAACAAAAATGTGCTACGATTAGTCAACTTACAAAAAAGAGAATGTGAAATAGTTGGCATATACGACAGTCACTCTGATACTCAAGTCAATAAACTAAAGAAAATGGCGAATGTAAGAAATTGCTTAGAACTCAAAAGCAGTTGTGTAAGAATTGTGTATATTGGTCTCTGCGATCATTAACTTTTATACTGTAAAAAGATAGAGTTAATTATAGCATCTCCTGAAAATTCGGTTGGTACCAGTTAATTAATAGGGGTTCCGTGATTATAGGCTAATTGATAGGAATTTACTAGATTTTTCCTATTAACGGTAACTTTGTATGAAAATTCGACCTATGTAGGAGAGGTATTAATGAAAAATCAAGTGCTACGATGTCCAAGTTTTTCTTTTCATGGGTGGGATCGCGTATCAGTTTATTAGAATCTTGCCACGTGACTCTATCTTATGGTGACTTACTTTGGACGATTACAGTGTTATATCAATAATAATAAAAAAATTAAAATTATATTGAAATAAAATTTGCTTATATACAGTATCTATATAATAAAAATTATAACAAATTAATATTATAGATTATTATCATTTCTTTGTTCAAATCTCATTTTACATGCAACTAAAATTTATTGTTACATATTTTTATGACTTTTGTTATTTGTTTCACGTGTAGAATATTATTTATGTAATAATTTTTAAAAACATTTTAAAATATACATTAAAGTTTGATTCTTAGCTAACGAGAGAAGAAAGAAATAATAATCTGAATTATTTTTGTGTTTAGTTGCAATAATAAATTTTTATACATTTTTTACTAAATTTAAGTTTAAATTTCAATAATTTGATTTATTTTATAAGTTTGGGAAAATTATTTTTTTTTTATGTATTTTAAGAATATAACTTGACATAATTTATTTATAATTATTAAGGACATGTTCACTTACAAAAAGTTGTAGTTTTTTTTAAATATTTTTTAAAAAATTTGAAAAACAGAATTTTCGTGCTTATGTCTGACAATTTTTCAAATTGAGAACGGAAAACTAGTTTACTACGGTTTAGAAAATAGTTTTAAGTTGTTTTCTATTATTTTTCTTTATAATAATGGTTCTATCTTCTAACTATTTTCTAAATTGAAATCAATAATTGTTCTATAACAAAAATTATGTTATAACATTTTTGTGATTCCATTTCAAAAAAAAAAAACATTTTTATGATTAAAATTAAATAATTACTAAAAATATTTATTTATATAAATAAATAATAAAAGGTAAAAAATTAAAACTAAAACAATTAAGCTTTTGAATATATTTTTAAATGATGTATTTTTTTAATTAGGAATGTTAAAAATATTTTTAAAATTTTTGAATTTGTAAATTTTTATAAATCAATGCATTTTTCATGTTTTCCTTATTTTTTGTATAAAATAAAAATTAGAATTTTTTTAGAAAAATGAAAAATGCATGGAGTAAACACTACCTAAACTTTTTAAAATTAAATTTATTTGTTTAATGGATTGAGATTAAAATTAATTTACTAAGAATACTCACACTGACAGCCATGAGAAATTTTCCAGGAAGTTAGAAGTAAATTTTAAGAGGAGGATTTTCAGAGTATTTGGTATACATGCACACTTTTTTATTTATATGTGAACTCCATTTTTCGTAATTTAAAGAAAAATTGTGATACATATAAATATAATATATTATACAATAATAATCGTTCAAAATAAGCTGAAAATTGTCACTACGTAATAGATATAGAGTCATATGGCAAAAATTTGATAAGTGAAAATACGATTTCATCCAAAAAAAAAAAAGATTAGACATCTTGACACCCAACTTATTATGAAGACTCACCCTCCCTTAAATAGAGCAAGTCTCGACATAAAGTCGTTAGCAGACACCATTCAGCATGCTCTCATTATAGCTGTAATCATGAGATTTCAATCAATTAATCCGGCGGGATCCCTTATCAAGTTAGTTGATCACATCATAAAAAAATGTTATATTTATTTTTATTTTCTTACTATATAAAAGAAGAATAATAATAAAAATAAATGTATGCTATTCTCTTATACTTTTCAAATTCTAAACAATTCATTATATTAACTCTATTTTTTGGTATACTAACTTAATTGTCGAAATAGTTATTGTAGTCACCCATCACCTTACTTTATTTTTTTTACCATTTTAACTAATCACAGCACAACTCAATCTTTTAAATATATTTTTTATATATTTATAATTTTATTATTATTATTATTATTATTATTATTATTATTATTATTATTATTATTATTATTATTATGCACTACTAATGGTGCAGCACACTCCTCCCATAGGGAAGCTCCACGACTATACAATTAAGCAATTATTTAATAACTAATTATAAAAAAATGTCATAGATATTCACTATAAAAGGAAAAAGGGAAAAAAAAATAGAAAAAGTAGAAATTCCCACTTTGTATGTCACATATGTCTCTCTATAAGTTTATACTGTGAATCAAGAGAATAAAATAAAGCAAAGAAATCATTAGAGCATCATACTTCTGTAGTTGCTGCCTTTCACGTGTGAATACCTACCATTACACACATGCTTATTCATATTCTTATTCTCCCCATAATTAATTCCATGCTGATGGATTTTTCATCAACGCAAAAAAAAAAATTTATCAATATCGAGTTTGTATAAATTTTAAAAATAAATTTATAATAAAATTATATAATAATAATAAAACTTCATTTATTTAAATAATAAAAATTTTAAAAAAATTAACATTAACAAATCAGTTTTTATATTTCCAGAAATTTATTAAAACATCTTTTCTTTTTTCTCCATTAATAAAATAATTTTCATCTATTTTTATCGTTAAAAATATAATAAAAAATCAAATTACTCTCCTCTTCCTTCTTTAATTTTATTTTTTTTAAGAAAGAGGAGGAATTATTTCATTGACGGAGAGAAAAAATAAAGATATTTTAATAAATTTTTGAAAATATAAGAATTGATTTATTAATAATAGCAATACTCAGAAACTAAATAAAAGATTTTATTTAAAGGCATATTTGAGTTTTAAAAATTTCCTTTGTTTTTTTTTTTTTTTGAAATAGGGGGTTGGGGGAGTCGAACCTTAGACCTCGCAGGTCTATCAGGATGCACTTTCCACCAGGCTAAGTCTCAGAGTGCAAAATTTCCTTTGTTATTCTTTCATTTATTTTTAACGAAAAAAAAAGATAAAACGACTATTTCGTTAACGGGAGAAAAAGTAAAAATATTTTAATGGTTTTCTGAACATGCAATAATTGATTTATTAATAATAACAATACTCAAGTACTAAATAATAAATTTCTCAAAGATTTATATAGCCATGGTTTAAATAAAAATTTTCTGCTGCTATATGATCATTTTTTTTAGGGAGATTTACAATTTAGTCCCTGTGTATTGCCATTATTAACAAGTCAGTCCCTGTATTTTTATAAACCTATTAACACGTCCTTATGTTTTCTCTCCATCAACGAAATAGTCCTTCCGTCTATTTTTTCCGTTAAAAATAGAGTAAAAAACTAAATTATCCCCCATTATTTTTCTCCTCCTCCTCCTTCCTTTTCTTCTTCATCAATATCTTCTTCCTTCTGCTTCATCATCAATTCTTCTTCCTTCTGCTTCTGCTTCTTCTTCTTCTTCTGCTTCTTCTTCTTCTGCTGCTTCTCCTGCTTCTTCTCCTTCTTCTTCTCCTTTTTCTTCTTTTGCTTCTTTTTCTTCTTTTTCTTCTTTCTCTTGTTCTTCTTCTTCTCATTCTTCTTCTTCTTCTTCTCATTCTTATTCTTCTTCTTCTTCTTCTTCTTCTTCTTCTTCTTCTTCTTCTTCTTCTTCTTCTTCTTCTTCTTCTTCTTCTCCTTCTTCTGCTTCTTCTTCTTCTTTTTCTTCTTTCTCTTCTTCTTCTTCTTCTTCTTCTTTTTCTTCTTTTTCGGAGGAGGAGGAGGAGGAGGAGAAGGAGGAGGAAGAGGAGAAAAGAAAAGATAGGGACTATTTTGTTGACAAAAAGAAACGATAAGGACGTTTTAATAGATCTGAGAAAAGATAAGGACTATTTCGTTGACAAAAATAAACAATAAGGACGTTTTAATAGATTTCTAAAAATATAGAGAGGGACGATTTCGTTGACAGAAAGAAACGATGAGGAGGGACTATTTCGTTGACATAAAGAAACGATAAGGATGTTTTAATAGATATGAGAAAAGATAGGGACTATTTTTTGACAAAAAAAAAACGATAAGAACGTTTTAATAGATATGAAAAAAGATAAAAATATTTTAATAGATTTTTGAAAATGTAAGGATTAACTTGTTAATAATTGTAATATACAAGAACTAAATAAATGGTTTTATTTGAGGGTAAAATTGGATTTTAAAAATTTTCTCTCTCCTCCTTTATCTAATTTTAATGGAAAATAGGATGGAAGGACTATTTCGTTGACGGAAATAAAACATAAGGACGTTTTAATAGGTTTCTAAAAATACAGGAACTGACTTGTTAATAATGATAATATCCAGGGACTAAATTGTAAATCTCCCTTTTTCTTATAAAATTTTATTAAAAAATGGAAATTTCTAATGAATTTTTTTTTACAATCTAAGTACATGCATACACGGATTAATAACAGAAATAGAGTAAATGATAAGTTTACGTCATAAAAACAATTTATTTAATTACGTTTGTACTATTAAATTAATATTTATTCATTTTAAGTGAAAAATATTAATTAATTTATAAAAAGTGAATGGAGAGGGGGGAGGGGAGATTGGAGTTGATTGGTATGGTGTACTTGAGCTTAATTAGTGGATTCACTAGAGGAGTCTCTTTTTCATTATTAGCAATTGCACATCAAAGAAGATATGGACTTATCACCTTTTTCTTTTCTTTTTTTTTTTTTTCAAAATTAAATCATTGTTCATATTAAGAAAAAAAGGAAAAAAAGCAAGTATATTAGTGGGATAGATTAGCAAATCTCTTTTCGTATAATTTGATTGAGGCAATTCATTTGGAGTAGATGATGAGTGGTTTTCCTAGTTATCAGAAACTTTATAGTTGGTATTTGCAGAAACCCAATTAGGCAAATTGCCTAATGACAATGCAATTCCACTAACCAATTACTCAGATTCCATCTATTTCTTCTGTGCTCTTCCTACAGTTGATTGGAACTCGCAAGAAATGCCATAAACAACTTATAGAGTATATAATAATTAGGATAAAACAATCTAATTAATTATTTTAAATTAAGTAAAAAATAATTTTAAAAATTATTTAGGTTAGATTTAGGCTGATGTTATAATTGATATCAAAGTTACCAATCATTTTATACCAAATAAAAAATAGATCAAAACTTATTCGGCTCGATTTTAACAGGCTGTTGGAGGATCCTAAGCTTTCTTTTTTGCAAGAGTTGAGATTTGATCATGTATCATACACAAAACACACTTTTATCTTTTTTTTGCAGAAGAAATTCTTAAGTGAATAAGTCTACTAAGAAATATTAAAGTGGGTCCTATTTTTTTTTAAAAAAATATCTATTTATTTGTGTTTTGAAGGTGTTTTAAATATTTTCTTTTTACAGATATGTAATAAATTTTAATTATTCCATTTTTTTAACTCATAGTCTGAAAGGAATGATGAGGAAATGACTTCCTTTGATATTGATATTTATTTCATAGAAGTATACCTCATAGTTAATGTTAATCAATAATATGAATGATCATATTTTGAAAATGAAATCTTCCAAAAATAAGATCCTGCTATGAGGAAAGAAGCTATTCGATAGTGTTTTATTATAAGTTCAATATTATTATATGAGAAGGAACTTGACAATCTTCATATTCCATATATATTTACAAATAGATTCATGCATTTTAAAAAAAATTAGTCAGATCTAATTTATTTCTAAAAGATAGTTCCCAAAACAATAAGCAATTCTTTTTTTTTTTTTTTGAAAATATAAGCAATTCTTAATAAATATGAAAATTTAACACACCATCAATATTCAAAGAAGGTGTAATGATAGTCAGTCTTTTAATGATAATTAAATGATAAATCTAAATTATAAGATGAGATTTGATATTTTATATCTTATAAAATAATTAAAGGACATATTTTACCTTTTTTCGAAAATTGAATGAAAGTAATTCATCCAAAAAAAACAAGCTGGAGGTGGGAATCCAAAATATTTTGAGATACATCACCTCTGTATCTCCAATCAACATGAAAATTTATTTATCAAAACAAAAATTCCTATGAATATTTAATATATTTATTAAATAATTAATTATATATGAACTATAAAAAATTTTCAATCCGTTAATAACCTAATAAAAATTTATTAGTAAATAATTTACGAACGGATTACGTTGGTACTGCTATTATTATTAATAGATTTTAAATTTATTAGTAAATTATATTTTTAAAAAATATATATATATTATTAATGGTTAATAAATTTATTAATGGATGTGAAATTTGGTGGTTAAATCCATTAAAAAATTATTAACGGATGGCAATTGATTAGTAAATTTATAGGTGATTGAAATAATTTTAAAAAATAATTATTATTTTAATTTAATAATAAATTTTATTATTAATCTTTTTTTATTAATTTATTAAGTTCTAAAATATATTATTATTATAATAATTAATAATTTTTTTAATTTTTATTTAATATTTATTAGAAATGTAAGAATATTTGAAAGAAAAAAAGTGTAGATGATATAATAAAATGAAAAAAAATAGAAAATGAGAGAAAATAGAAATTAGAGAAAAGTAAGTGATGTAAAATGAAAGGAAATAATAGAAAAAGAAAGAAAAAGGAGAAAAAAAAGAAAACGATAAAAAGAAAAATTATGGAAAAGAAGAAAAAGAGAGAAAAAGATGATTAGAGAAAAGAGAGAAAAGGAAATAAATGATTAGAGAAGAAAATGAAGAAACTGAGGAAAAAAAAGTAAGAAAAAGAATGAAGAAAAGCAACTAGAGAAAGTAATAGAAAATAAAATTATAAAAAAATGATAAAAAAAGATAATAAAATAAATGAAAATGATAAAAAATATTATGAAATAAGGAAAGATAAATAAAAGAAAATAATAATAAATAAATAATAAAAATAAGAGAAAGGGAAATAAAATAAAATAAAAATAAAATGAATAAATAATAAAAGGAGAAGAAGTGATATTATATTTATAAATACAAATTAAGATTTAGTAATAAATTTATAGTTTATTATTAAATTTTTTTAAAGAAAAATTTTTTATAAGTTATTAATAAATTTCAAATTTATTGGTATGTGAAAAATAAGGATTTTAAGAAAAAAAATACAAAAATTTTATCTTAAATTTACCGACAAATTTAGCAATGAATTTCATTCGTTTATAAATTTTATATTTTTTTATTTATTAATTTAATAATAAAAATTAGTAATAAATTTTTAACCTATCGATAATTCATTAATAAATTATTAATAGATTTAAAATTTATTAATAATTTTAATATATTTTAAAATTTATAGATAAAATTTAATCCGCTGTGAATTACTAAAAAATTTATTAACGGATTTTAACTCTATTAATAAAATTTAAAATTAATTATTTTATAAATCTGTAAATTACTAATAAATTTTGAATTCATTTTGTGAATTATTATACAAATTTTTTATGTTAAAAATTAAGCAAATTTATTGATATCGCTAATGAATGAAAATTTATTGGTAACATCCCTCGCTAATTCGATCTCAATTAACACTTCACTCTTAAATTCTTGAAAATATGAGGTTGAAAACTTATTTTTTTGCTTACATGGTTTTTGTAGGTGCAATTGTCATATATCCAATCATGTCATTTTTGAAAATAGGGTTAGTAGTAGAGAAGGCATTAAAATGAGGGACATGGGCATGCATGCATGTTCTGTAGAGAGAATCCCTCATAATGTCTAATCATATCATGAGTTATGGAGATGTATGATATAACATATCATGTGACTATTTGGAACTGTTTAAGAGGCCGGCCGCTGCTGCATGCCTTTGTTGTCTTGGCAACTGTTGATGTTATTGTCGTAGGTGGTTGTGGTGGGGCTGTTGGCCATGGTGGTAGTGGTGGTGGGAGTTGTTGAACGATCTTTAGAAGTTTTTTTTTTATTATTGTTATTATTGCATAATAGTGAAGGAAAAAACGGAAAATTATGCTTATTTTTCTGTGAGGAGGACAAGATTCTGTTGCAGGAGGAGAGAGAGAGAGGTGTTCTTCTGGATTGAGGAATCAGAAAAAGCTATCGTGGTGCAGCTTTTTAGCTAGGATGGTCCTCCTCCATGGCTAAGTCCAATCTTGTCCCTTTCTTTGGCTAGCAACAAGTGAGTGAAGTGAGCCCCCACATCCCACTTTAACTGAATCATATTGATCTTGTCTCCCTTCAACTCATCTCTAATATCCTTCCATTAATCTTGAACCTCGGTTGGATTTTTATGGATATTCGCACTAATTCAATCCTTTTAAAATAGATTTAAGTAGCATATAATAGATTTTATAACGAGCTTTAATTAGATTATGATCCACGATACGAGTTGTTTTAATATAATTTATTTTAATAGGTAATAATTAATTGTTGCCGTAGTTATCGGCCTACGATAGTATCACAATTAATTTTTTATAATTCAATTCTTTCATTCTTATTAAATCAAAATAATTATTAAAATAAATTACTTACATAATTCAAAAACAGCCGAGAGTTCGATAAAATAATACTTCATTCCAATAAGAAAAAAAAACTCAAACGCTTTAATCTTAATTTTTTGTTAAAATTTGCCCTTTTAACTATGGGGTAAGATTCCATGAAGAGTTACCGTTAGCGAACGCAATTCAGTAAATTCTTATACTTATAATTGCAAAATCCCTATTTACTGATCGGTATGAATTTTTAAAATTTGCAATAACTAATTTCATTTTTTGATAATATAAAAATTAATGATCACATAGATTAAAATACGTAATTCTAATACAACTACTCTTAATTTCAAAATATTACATTACATTCGTCCTATCTTCAATCTTAAATGTTCACATAACAGTTACAATACAAGTTATCTCTTAAATTAAAAATAGTATAATAAAATTTTAAATGATAGTGCATAATCATTCCATCGGTTAGAAAGTGCATCAATCTGTTGACAAAAAATAGTATAATAAAATTTTAAATGATAGTGCATAATCATTCCATCGGTTAGAAAGTGCATCAATCTGTTGACAAAAGATTTTTACAAGATGCTCTAGCATTTTAAAACTTTAAATTCATATAACATAGTATATTAAAAAGAAATTATATTGTATTAAAATTTTTCAATAAATAATTATTAATTTATCCTCCATTTATTTACAAAAAATAATTTATATTTAAAAAATATTTCTTATGAAAAATATTTTATATAAAAAATATTTTTTTAATAAAATAATTTACTTTTTTTATTATTTATAAAAAAATAAAATTTATTAAAAAATTTATATATAAAAATTTTAATAAGTAAAAAATCACTTTCTCTTTTCATAAAAGGAAATTATTTTCTTAAAAATGATTTAATTTTTTAATTAGAAAAATATTTTTTAATAGTTAAATTTTTTAAATATTCTAAATAATAAAAAATATAAAAAATATTTTCTTAAAAAATATTTTTCGTGAAACAGGCTTAAAATTAAAAGTTACCATAGTAAAGGAAAATAAAATTTTTATGCAAAGAGTATACAATTCTCTATAAAAGATAAAAATTAAAATAAAAACACAGTTAAAGAAGAATTAAAGAAATTAGATAAAATTGTCATACTTTGTAAAAAAATAGAATTATCACGGAAGAAACAATGGATAGAAAACACTAAATATTAAAAAATAAAAATATGATTATGAATTTTTTATCAATAAATAATATATAATTTTATTATGGGTATTTCAAATGGTTAATAAGAAATCGGTAATTTATTTTAGCAAGTTATTTTTTTAATAATTTAATCAGTAAATATTATTATTATTATTTTTATTTTTTGCAGTGAATTTTATTTGCCAAATAATTTGTTTAAAATAATTTTAAATAAATTTTTATAAATCATACAATTCTAATAAAATCATATATGATTTTAATTTTTTTTAAAAAAATTAAATTAAAAAATTAATTTTTTTCATTTTAAATAAAAAAATTGAAAAAAAAGTAATCAACTAAATTGAATTATCATGAAATTTTTACAGATAATAAAAGTTTTTCTTTGAAAAAGAAAAAAAAAAGTTCTTATAGATAGATGTAAAATTATTTTCTGTAATTTTTTTTATATAAGTAATTAATGTCATTGATGAAAAAAATATATATACATATATTTCACCATAATATTTTGTTTACAATTAATTCTTTTTTATATTATGTATTTCATTATTGGAAAATGAATTATATTTAGAACTGATATAATACCTGTTAATATCATTAAAAAAGTTACTTAAAATGATTGATTTATAATCTTAATTTTTTTATAATCAAAATATATAATATGTAATTTAAAATTAGTATTAATAATTTTTAATTAACTTATTATTATTTAATATCATCCATTTTAGTCAATTAGTTGCTTATTGTAAGCTTTTTATAAAAGTTTAGAGAGAGATACAACACAATCAAATTAGTTTGCCCTTTTCAATGATACCATTTAATATAATCCAATGCAAAAGAACATTTGAGTCGCTTAAACTATAACTTAAGAATTAGAAATAGTAGAACACATTACAAAAAAGTGGGGCAAGTTTTGATATTTCTTGTCATTAATTAGTGTTCGATTCCACTAAAAAATATTTAAAATATTAAAAAATTTGAAATGCATTAGCTGGATTTTATATACTTTGTTGAATTGAATTTTCAAATGGCACCATTATCAATCTCTCACTGTAGATTGTTTCTTTTGACCTCATTCTATGGGTGGGCAATATTCTCTTCGTATCGAAAAAATAGATGAAATTAAATTAATTTAAATTTTTAATTTATTTTTTATTAATTTTGAATAATATTTCATTTTTTTAATTTAATTTGATTTTTTATTTTTAAAAATTTTAATTATTTTAATTCAATTTAATTTTAATTAAAAAATTAATTAAAGACTAATAATATATTATTTTTAATAATATAGAAAGATTATATTATAATTAAAATTAAAATATTTGAATTAAATTTTAAAATATTAAAAATAAGATATAAAAATAAAAATTTATTTTAAAATTTAACTGAATAAATTAAATTAAATCAAATTAGACTAATTTGATTCAAATCAATTTTAATCTAAAACTAATTTTTTATTTTTATAAATATAAAAATTTTAATTTTTAATTTATTCAATTTAATTTATTTTATATTAAACGGACGGAATTCTGCTCAGAAGCACAGCCTAAAATCGGAGGCAAAACTTTCTGACTTATTTATTAATTTTTGGTTAATTTTAATATGCAGTCTCTAAAATTTAAGAGTGCTTTTAATTTTAATTTTTTCTTAAATTTTTTTAATTTTAATGCAACTATAATAAACTTGTTGTTACTTACTGTTACAAATTTTTAGAGTAATGTAAGGAAACAAAATATTTATCTCTTCTTACATCTTTTACAATTTCATATTTTCTAATCAAATATATTTTGAATATATAAGCTAACAGTAATATATTTATATTAAATCACATTACATATAAATTTTTTTTATTATTTTTAATTATTAAAATATAAATTTTTTTAATTAAGTCTTTAAAAAGTATTAAAAATGATTTCTTATATATCTATTTTTAAAAATTAAAAATAGTAAAATAAATATCAATAGTAACTAAATTATAATGATCCGTAACTTTTAAATATTATGTATGTGTATATATACTATTTTAATATTATTGGCTATTGTAGATACTATTATTAAAAATATTTAGAATAATGAAAATAATACCAATAGTTCCTTTAAAATTATAATAACATACTAAAATAATATTTTTAATATATAATATTTAAATTTAAAATTTAAATCTCAAATTTGGAGTATTAAACCTGTAAATATGTAATTTTAACAGTAAAATTAAGAGCGAAACGGAAGGAGAGACGAAGAAAATTTTATTTTTTTATTTGTATTAATTTGAAAATCAGTAATAATAGATAGGAGGCTATTGAATTATATTTCAATTAAAGTTAAAAAAATTAAAATTAAGCTTTTAGAGAAAATATTTTACAAAATAATATTTTTATACTTTTTGATATTTAAGATGTTTAAAAAATTAATTAAAAAAATATTTTTTATTAAAAAATAAAATATTTTAAAATATAATTTTTTTAAAAAAAAGAGAGTATTTTTTCCGTGTTGAAATATTATTAATATCTTTATATTTTAATTTTTTAATATATTTTATTATTTAAAATTAAAATTAAAAAATAAAAATAAATTATTTTATTAAAAATATATATTTTTTATTTAAAATTTTTTATATAAAATAAAAATATTTAAAAAAATAACAACTTAATCCCTATAGAAAAATTTATTAATTAATCTTTTAATTTTAAAAAATACATTAAATCACCTTAAAATTTTAAAAATTTTAAAAAATCTACCAATTATCTCATTGGTTAATTTTTTCATTAAATATTTTATTTTTTAATTTATATAATTTTAAAAAATTTATTAATTGATTATGTAGATTTTTAAAAAGTATATCAAAAATATTTTAAATTTTTTATAATACTTATGACTAAAACTAAAGGATGAATTAACTAATATACTTTTAAAAAAGTTAGAAATATTTTAATGTATTTTTTTAAAATTAAAGAATCAAATTAGTGAATTTTTTATTTTTATGAAACTAAGTAGTATTTTTTTAAATGTTTTTCAATACAAAATATATTTTACAGGCGTTCAGGAATTAAAATTACAAAGTAAAAATTAGCAATGGATTTGTGCTTATAACAGTGGGGCATGGCTGGAAAAATGAGATATTTGGTAGCGGCATCATATCCTAAAGATTAATATGACCAAAGTGCACTTGCACACTCATGGTATTGCACGATCTTTTTACTGTGAAAAAAATTGTTGGGATAGAAATTTGTATAATTCTCTTGTGTTTATTAAAATATTTCATTTAATTAATTTTATTTTTTAAATTAACTTAAAATTTCATTTTAACTTCAATGTTCTAAAAAAAAAAATCAAAATTTGTGGATCAAATTTCTTGATTATGCTAAAAATTTTTTTTTTCATAATTTCTGCATTAATTGTTAACTTGAAAAAATTTCCTAAATTAATTTAATAAAAAGTTAGAAATGAATTAAATTAAATAAATTTGAATATCAAGCTGTTAGAAATTTACTGCAAGTTTGATGAGATGCCATGTGATTGAATCTACGCTTCAGACAAATCTCTTGTAATTGTGGTAAATAAAAGAGCCTGATGATCTTGATGGCTCAGTAATAAATAATAATAATAGTAAATAAAAATCCCTTAAATGTAGATTTCATTTCTTTTCCACTTAAATATTTAATATGGTCTATTAGTTTCTCTTTCTTCCAAATTACAGTATAAACTTTCACACTAAAATATAATTTAGTCTCTACAATTTATTAAAATTTACATATTAATTTTTCTAAAATTTAATTATTTAATCATTGTAATTTTAGAAAAATCAATAAATTTAATTATTTAATCATTGTAATATATAGCTAGAGGCAGGATGGCTGTGACTAGGTGCTGAATTTAAATTGAAAAAAAATTAATTCCATTAAATTAATTTAAAATTTTAGTTTGATTTTTTATTTTTTCAGTTTAATTTGATTTTTATTTTTAAAATTTTTTAATTATTTTATTTCAATTTAATTTTAATTAAAAAATCGATAAAATTAAATTAAAAAGAACCAAATCAATTAGTGAAAATACTATATTATTTTATTAAAATTAAAATATTTCAATTGAATTTGAAATATTAAAAATAAGACGTAAAAAATAAAAAAATAATTAAAAATTTAACAATGAAATGAATTCGAATTAAATTAATTCAATTTTAATTAATTTCTATTTAAAATCAAAATTTTTATATATTAAAAATTTAATTTAATTTTAAATTGAATCGGTAAAACCAGTGAAGACCCATAGTGAAATATCTCTCTTTTTACAAGACAGAAGTAAAGTTTTGCTTTTAAAAAATAAATTTGCAAATTAGAATTCCAAACATTAATATAGTACAAACTAAAATAAGTATATATATATATATATATATATATATATATATATATATATATATATATATAATATAATATAATAAAAAGTAATTTATAATGTATTACCATAAGTAATATCTTGGATATTCATTCATCATTGAGTTATAATGTATATTTGGTATTATCTTCTTTTATTGACAGAAACAAAAAAGTAATTTTAGGTTTTTTGAAAAAAAAATATGAAAGAGGATTAATTCATAGAGCAACATATTCCTGTCTAAAGTAGGTATGGAGGTTTTATAAAATCTGTGATGCAGGCTATATCTACATATTGCATGAATATTTTTTTTAATTCTCATTACTATTTTGAATGAATTGCATAAAATGGTCAATAGCTTTTGGTGGAGTACAAGAAAAGGGCAGAGAAGTATTAATTGACTAGCGTGGGAGAAGATGTGCAGTAGGAAGAAGGAAGGGGTATGGGGTTTCGAGATTTTAGAAGTTTTAATTTGTTTTCACTTGGCAAACAACTGTGAAGAAGGAGGGATATGGGGTTTCGGGACTTTAGAAGTTTCAATTTGTCTTTACTTGGCAAACAACTATGGAGGTTCTTAACAAATTCTAATACTCTTTGTTATAGAGTGTTTAAAGTAAAGTACTTCCCAAATGGTGATTTATTTTCTGTTAATGTAAGTAATGATGCTAGCTTTGTTTGGAAAAGTGTAATGTTATTAAGGGAGTTGTGTAACGACCCAGAAACCGGACCGCTACCGGCGCTAGGATCCAGATCGACTTAAGGTCACTCAGGACCCGTAGCAAGACTAACATACATCCTGTCATACCTGATAACATCCCATACATGATCATACATTTTCATAAACATTAAAAACTTTCCATATACCAAGTTTGACCTGTGCATGCACCATAACCATAAGCATAAAACCCCATACTAGAGCTCTTATCAAATGCTCTAGTGGGTTAACATAATATACATCAAGCTTGGTTCATCATTTCTCATCATAAAAACATTTCATTTAAAGATCATGTACAAAGGGATTACCATAATTGTTAGGGCCAAGCACAATACTAAACCATGAAACATAGCTCTACATTACATTACATTATATCATTTTTCATTACATGTCCACTTCTAACTATTACATAGACATGACCTTCAACCTCGAAGACTTCTCGGTCTATCCTGAACCTGCAAGCCTGGGGGTTAAGGGAGAGGGGTGAGCTAAAAAGCCCAGTGAGCAGAACAGTAAAATAATATATTAAAACACATGCTTTCATGAAATACATCACATCACAAACAATTCACATCAAGGATGGACTTGTCACCAATAACGTTCTACATATCCAACTGTGCCAGGGGCGTAGAATGGGCCTCACTGGTCTTTCTCTTAACATAACATAACATAACCAATGTGCCAGGGGCGTAGAATGGGCCTCACTGGTCTTTCTCTTAACATAACATAACATAACCAATGTGCCAGGGGCGTAGAATGGGCCTCACTGGGCTTCTATACTATATCATAGCATATCGTGTCGAGGGCTAAGGGGTCATCCAATATCCATCCACATCAACATCATATTATGCAATGCATCATATTCGTGAATTCTAATGCAAACAACCTAATACATATCATGGCATTCATGATGCATGGATCATGCTCGAAATTCAGTTGCTTTAAAACATAAAGTTCAGTTCTACTCACCTCTGGCTGACTCTGAACAGCTAACACTGTGGGCCTCCTCGGTTCCTCGGGTCCGATCCTACAAAGGTGGACTCGAATGAGGTACCAAATATATACTATAAGGACTCTAAACATCTCCCCAAAAACCCCCCTAAAACACCTCAAATCATGCATACAAAACAAGCAAAGGAAGGCTGGACAGGGGACTTTCGGCGGCACCTTCGGCGGCCGAACCCCCTTCCAAATCCGAAAGCCATGCACCTTCAGCGGCACCTTCGGCGGCCGAAAGTCCCTTCCAGATCCGAAACTCATGCACTTTCGGCGGCAGGTTCGGCAGCCGAAACTCCCCTCCAGAGCCGAAAGTCCAACTTTCGGGGGTGAGCTTAGGCGGCCAAAACTTGTCTCCACAGGCAGGTTCGGCGGCCGAACCTGAGTTCTTCCAAAAAGGGAGAACTCAAGCCTCTCATGCACATTTGCCTCCCAAACCCTCCAAACTCATTCACAACACTCACAAGTATGCATAAACATGTATTCAAGTATATAGGGGTCTCAAACTAGCCTAAATTCCAACAAACCTCATCATAGCAACACATTTAACATACATTTACCATTTAACTAACATAAACCCTAACCTTTTACATCTACTCTAATCATGCATTAAACCCCCTTAAAACCTTTCAAAACTTACTTAAAACATAAAAGGAGGTGAGGATCAACGCTTACCTCTTGAAGATCGAGAGAAGGCGTGATCCAACTTGGAGATTTGGGGAAAACGAGTTCCGGAGGTCTCCAAGCTTCACAACTTCGATCTTAGCTCAAAAATCTTCAAAACCAAGTTAAAACTTATTAAAAACTCATGGACTCACCTTTGCCTGAAAATGGAAAAGAAAACTCGAGCCTTTTATAGGTGGCTGGCCAGACCACCTTCGGGGGCCAAAGGTGTCTCCAAAACTCCACCATGTTCGGCGGCCGAACCTGGATTTCCTTCCTTGGTGCTTTTCTTTCAAAAACTCAATTTCTTTCTTACTTAAAACCTTAAAAACATGTAAAAACATTTTATAAAAACATATTTTACCCTTCTAGAGAGTTTTGACATCCGAGATTCCGCTGGACGGTAGGAATTCCGATGCCGGAGTCTAGCCGGGTATTACATTCTCCCCCCCTTAAGAACATTCATCCCTGATTGTTCAACACATAAGCATAGACATAGCAAAGCATCAAGAAACACATAACCTATAACACATACCTTAGAAGAGATAGGGGTATTGCTGGAGCATAGACTCCCGTGTCTCCCAAGTACATTCTTCTATATTGTGGTGGTTCCAAAGGACTTTTACCATCGGGATTTCCTTGTTCCTTAACTTTCTGATCTGCGTGTCTAGGATCCGTACTGGTTGCTCAACATAGGTGAGATCTCCTAGGATCTCTACATCAGGCTCGCTAAGAACCTTGCCCGAATCTGACACGAACTTCCGTAACATGGAAACATGGAAAACCGAATGGATTCTCTCCATTGAAGTAAGTAAGTCCAACTTGTACGATACATTCCCAATCTTTTGCAAGATCTCAAAGGGTTCGATGTACCGTGGAGCTAGCTTACCTTTCTTCCCAAAACGAACCACCCTTTTCATAGGAGACACCTTGAGCAACACCATATCTCCCTCCTGAAACTCTACCTGCCTCTTGCGGACATCCACATAGCTTTTCTGCCGACTGACAGCAGTTCTGATTCTCTCTCTAATTATGGGCACCACCCTGCTGGTGATCTCTACCAACTCTAGGCCTGCCAAAGCCCGCTCTCCTACTTCTTCCCAGCAAACAGGTGATCTGCACTTCCTTCCATATAAAGCTTCATATGGAGCCATCCCTATGCTAGCATGATAGCTGTTATTATAGGCAAACTCCACCAAGGGTAGATGCTGCCTCCAAGAACCGCCAAAATCTAGCACACACATTCTGAGCATATCCTCTATTGTCTGGATGGTCCTCTCTGACTGTCCGTCCGTCTGAGGATGGAAAGCAGTGCTAAAGTCTAGCCTGGTACCCATAGCATTCTGCAGACTCCGCCAAAACTTGGAGGTGAACTGGGGTCTCCTATCAGACACTATCGATACTGGAGCCCCATGCAGCCTTACTATCTCTTCCACATATACCTGTGCCAATTTGTCCACAGAATAGCCACTCTTGACAGGGATGAAGTGAGTAGATTTGGTTAGTTTGTCCACAATCACCCATATGGAGTCTAGTCTGTTGGACGTTGCCGGTAACCCCACCACAAAGTCCATAGCTATATTCTCCCATTTCCACTTTGGAATCGGCAGTGGGTTAAGCATTCCAGCCGGCTTTTGATGTTCCAGCTTTACCCTCTGACATACCTCGCAGGCGGACACGAACTGTGCCACCTCTCTTTTCATAGTTGGCCACCAATAAACTCTCTTCAGATCTTGGTACATTTTGGTGGCTCCAGGGTGAACGCTGTATCTGGCATTATGAGCTTCCCTCATAATGTCTCCCTTCAAACTCACATCATCTGGTATACATAACCTGTTCCCATAGTGGAGGATCCCTTTGCTGTCAAATCTGAACTCATCATTCTTGCCTGACTGAACAGTCTTGGCAATTTTCACCAACTCGGGGTCCTCATGCTGTTTCTGGGCCACCTGCTCCAGAAACACGGGTGTCACTCTCATATGAGCTATCAAAGCACTTGTACCAGATATGTAACGACCCCAAAATGGACCGTCACTGGCGCTAGGATTCAGGTCGGCTTAAGGCCGCCAGAACCCGTAGCAAGCCTGCTATACTCTCTGTGTACCTGTAAATCTCATACATGATCATACATTTTCTGTGAAAATAACAACTCTTTTCTGAACCAAGGCTTAACCTGTGCATGCACTATCTCTGTACTCTGTACTCTGTACTCTGTACGCCTGACTAGAGCTTGCTCTAGATGGGTTAACTCATACCTGTTAAGCCTGGTTTTTCACATACTCTGTAAAACATACATATATACAGATCATGTATATAACAAAAGATTTACAACACAAAATAACTAAGTCAAGCACAATTCTAACTTTATACACTACTGTACATCTCTTTATTATTACATGTCCACTCTAAGCTATTACAAATCTCTTTACTCTTTCTGTACTCTGCTGATCGTACACTGAACCTGCAAAACTGGGGTTAAAGGAGTGGGATGAGCGCTATAGCCCAGTGAGTAGAACAGTAAAACAAGTCATTAAAACATGATCTTATGGAATGCATCACATCACAGACAATCCACATCAAGGGTGAACCTGTCACCACATAGTCCCAGTATCTGTTCCGTGCCAGGCCGTAGAATGGGGTCCTGGTCTTCCTGTACTGTATATGTATACGTGTATATAACACCTGTACTTACCATTTGCCAGGGCGTAGATTGGGCACCTGGACTTTACTATACCTGCCAGGGCGTAGACTGGGCATCTGGACTTTACTATACTTGCCAGGGCGTAGACTGGGCACCTGGACTTCCTGTCTGAAACTATTGGATCATTCAACATTCACCCACATCAACAAATAGGTATGCAATGCAACATCTTCGTGGATTCTAATGCAATCAACCTATTGCATAATCATGGTGCATGGAATATGCTAAAAGCATTCAAGTTCTCAATTAAAATGAGTATTAAGTTTAGTTCCACTCACCTCTGGCTAACTGGACTGACTCTGCAGGCTCTGTAAACTCTGGAGCAGTACTCACTGCTGCTCTCTCTGGTTCCTCTGGTCTGTACCTATACAGATGGACTCAAATGAGGGACCAAACTAGCTTATGAACAACTCTATTAAACTTCCCAAGGATCCCCTTAAACTCACTCAAACATCCTTGTAAAGCATGCAAAGGAAAGCTGGACAGGACACTTTCGGCGGCAGGTTCGGCGGCCGAAAGTCCTCTCCAGAGCCGAAACTCAAGCACCTTCGGCGGCCGAATCTCACCTTTCGGCAGCCGAACCCTTTCGGGGGCAAGTTTCGGGGGCTGAAAGGCACTCTAGAGACGAAAGTCTCTAACCTTCGGGGGCATCTTCGGCGGTCGAACTCCCCTCCAGAGCCGAAAGTCCAAAGGCTCAGGGGCAAGCTTAGGCAACCGAAGCCACCTCCTTAGCACATTCGGCTGCCGAAGCTGGGTTCATCAGCAAGGCAGAACCTTGCTCTGCCTCACGCCAAAATGCACCAAACTCTCCCAAACTCAAACACCTTAATACCTCAACTTGCATACACCCAAGTATATGCTCAAAGGGGTCAAAAACTAGTTAAAAACCCCAACAACACAAAACATACAACACATATACAAGCTTTTCTCACAAAATCACCAAAACCTCTCTTTTTACCCTATTCATGCAACTCTCCCCCAAAACTTTAAAAATCATCCATAAATCATGAAAACAAGCTCAGGATCTTCACTTACCTCTTGAAACCAAGAAGATGAACGATCCCAACGTGGAGTTTTGAAGCAACTCTCCTTCAAACTCTCCAAACTTTAAAATCTCAAGTTTTAGCTCAAAAACCTTCAAAATAACATAAAATCAATCACACCTTTGCATGATTTAATGAAAACATGAAGAAAAGCTTCAAAAGGACAGGGTCTCACCTCAGAAAGTGAAAGAAAACGGCAAGAGTTATCCTCTCAACCGACTGAGGGCCTTTTATAGGTGGCTGGCCAGACCACCTTCGGCGGCCACACGTGAAACCGAAAGCCATGCATGTTCGGCGGCCGAACCTCAACTTCGGCGGCCGAACCTGGCTTTTCTGCCTTGGTTCATTTCACTCAAAAACTCATTTTCTTATGCGTTAAAACCGTGAAACATACCAAAACCTTTTAGAAAAACATAAATCTAACCCTTCTAGAGACTTTCGGCATCCTGAACTCCATCGGAACGTAGAATTCCGATGCCGGACTCTAGTCGGGTATTACATTCTCCCCCCCTTAAGACCATTCGTCCTCGAATGTTCCTAAAACAAACAACTAAACACATAAAAAGGAGGAAACTAACCTCAAAACAGATATGGATACTGCTGGAGCATAGACTCCCGCGTCTCCCAGGTACATTCTTCTAGATTATGGTGGTTCCACAGAACTTTCACCATCGGAATCTCCTTGTTTCTTAGCTGTCTGATCTGTGTGTCCAGAATCTACACTGGCTGCTCTATATAAGTGAGATCTCCAAGAATCTCCATATCAGGCTCACTCAGAACTTGATTCGGATCGGACACAAACTGCCGTAGCATAGAAACATGAAATACCGGGTGAATTCTCTCCATAGAAGTAGGTAAATCCAGCTTATACGACACATTCCCGATCCTCTGCACAATCTCAAAGGGTCCAATGTATCGTGGAGCTAACTTACCCTTTCTTCCGAAACGAACCACTCCTTTCATTGGAGACACCTTTAGCAATACCATACTACCCTCCTGAAACTCTATCTGCTTCCTGCGTACGTCTGCATAGCTTTTCTGTCTACTCTGAGCTGTTCTGATCCTCTCTTTGATAATAGGCACTGTTCTACTGGTAATTTCTACCAACTCTGGCCCTGCAAGAGCCTTCTCTCCTACCTCTTCCTAGCAAACAGGTGATCTGTACTTCCTTCCATACAACGCTTCATAAGGAGCCATCCCGATGCTAGCATGATGACTGTTATTGTAGGCAAACTCCACCAGAGATAGATGCTGCCTCCAAGAACCGCCAAAGTCTAACACACACATTCTGAGCATATCCTCAATGGTTTGGATGGTCCTCTCTGACTGTCCATCAGTCTGCGGATGGAAAGCAGTGCTAAAATCTAACCTCGTGCCCATCGCACTCTGCAGACTTCGCCAAAATCTGGAGGTAAACTGAGGTCCTCTATCTGAGACTATAGACACTGGGACTCCATGTAATCTCACTATTTCGTCCAGATATACCTATGCCAACTTATCCACAGAATAGTTACTCCTAACTGGAATGAAATGAGCAGATTTCGTGAGTCTGTCCACAATCACCCATATAGAGTCTATCCTGTTGGACGCTGCCGGTAAGCCCACTACAAAATCCATAGCTATGTTCTCCCATTTTCATTCTGGAATCGGCAGTGGGTTAAGCATTCCAGCCGGCTTCTGATGTTCTAATTTCACCCTCTGACATACCTCACAGGTTGTCACAAACTGCGCCACTTTTTTCTTCATGGCTAGCCACCAATATACCCTTTTGAGATCCTGATACATCTTGGTGGCTCCTGGGTGAACACTATACCTCGCATTATGAGCTTCCCTCATAATGTCTTCCTTCAGACTGCTACTATCTGGTACACAAAGTCGACTCCCATAGCGAAGGATCCCTTTGCTGTCAAATCTGAACTCTGCACTGTTGCCTGACTGAACAGTTCTGGAAATTTTCATCAATTAAGGGTCCTCATGCTGTTTCTGCGCTATCTGCTCCAGAAACACAGGTGTCACTCTCATCTGTGCGATCAATGCACCTGTACTAGACAACTCTAGCTGTAACCCTTCTTCAATGAGCTTATAAAGCTCCATCACTACTGGTCTTCGCTCTGTTGCTATATGGGATAAACTGCCTAGTGACTTCCGGCTCAGGGCGTCTGCCACCACATTCGCCTTACCCAGATGATACTGGATCTTACAATCATAATCACTGAGCAATTCTACCCATCTTCTCTGCCTCAAATTCAGCTCTCTCTGACTTAAGATGTACTGTAAACTCTTGTGATCAGTGAAGATCTCGCATCTAACCCCATAGAGGTAATGCCTCCACATCTTGAGTGCAAAAATAACTGCTGCCATCTCTAGGTCATGGGTGGGGTAATTCAACTCATGCTTCTTCAACTGTCTAGAAGCATAAGCAATCACCCTATCACTCTGCATCAAAACACAGCCCAATCCCACTCGAGATACATCACAGAACACTGTGAAATCCTCAGTACTAACAGGCAGAGCTAGCACTGGTGCTGATGTCAATCTCCTCTTGAGCTCCTCAAAGCTCTCTTCACACTAGTCTGACCAGATAAACTTTTGGTTCTTCTGAGTCAGTTTGATCATAGGAGCCGCTATCTTCGAGAAGTCCTGAATGAACCTCCTGTAGTAACCTGCCAGTCCCAGAAAGCTTTTAATCTCAGTCACTATAGTGGGTCTGGGCCAGTTAGCTACAGCCTCTATCTTCTTGGGATCTACCTCAATACCCTCTACTGACACTACATGTCCCAAGAAGGAAATGCTCCTTAACCAAAACTCACACTTAGAGAACTTGGCATACAAACCATGCTCTCTCAGTGTTTGCAGAACTATCCTCAGATGCTGGGCATGCTCCTCTGTATCTCTGGAATACACTAAGATATCATCAATGAAAACAATGACAAAGTGATCCAGAAACTCACTGAACACTCTATTCATGAGATCCATGAATGCTGCAGGGGCGTTAGTCAACCCGAACGGCATCACTAAGAACTCATAATGCCCATATCTGGTCCTGAAAGCTGTCTTAGGCACATCTGCCTCTCTGACTCTCAACTGATGATACCCGGATCTCAGATCTATTTTAGAGAAACAACCTGCTCCAGCTAGCTGGTCGAATAGATCATCAATCCTAGGTAAAGGATATCTATTCTTGGTAGTGACCTTGTTCAACTGTCTGTAGTCGATACAAAGTCTGAGAGATCCATCCTTCTTTCTGACAAAAAGCACTGGAGCACCCCAAGGTGAGGTACTAGGACGGATGAAACCCTTATCTACCAAGTCCTGTAACTGCTCTTTCAACTCCTTTAACTCTGCTGGCGCCATCCTGTAGGGAGGAATAGAGATAAGTCTGGTATCAGGCAGCAATTCTATTTCAAACTCTATCTCCCTATCAAGTGGTAGTCCTGGTAAATCGTCTGGAAACACATCTGGAAAGTCTCGAACTACTGGTACTATGGCTGGTTCCCTAACCTGTCTGTCTAGCTCTCTCACATGAGCTAGAAACCCCTGACAACCCCTCCTAAGCAAACGATGAGCCTGAAGGGCTGAAATCAAACCTCTGGGTGTACCTCTTCTGTCTCCCCTGAAGACACACTCTGACCCATCCTGGTCTCTGAGACTAACTACCTTTTCTCTACAGTCCAAGGTCGCACTATATGCAGATAACCAATCCATCCCTAAAATGACATCAAACTCTGTCAAGTCTAGAACCACAAGGTCAGCTGGAAGGCATCTACCCTCTATGAACACTGGACTGAAACGCAGACTGACACTGCCACTGATGAGTCACATTTGGGTCCACTGACCCAGAGAGGATACTCTAACTCAGAACTGATCAAACCCAATCTCTCTATGGCTCTCGAAGCAATAAAGGAATGAGAAGCACTGGGGTCCATCAAAGCATACACATCTGAACACCCAATGATGAGATTACCTGACACCACTGTGTTCGACGTGTTAGCCTCCTCCTGTGTCACAGTGAAAATCCGTGCTGGGGCTATCAGATTTCCACCTCGGGAACCTGCTGCTGAAGTAAAGGCTGCCCCTCTCCCTCTACCTCTGCCACTACTCTGAGGCATGACTGGAGCTGCTGGCTGTACAACTGGCTGTACCACACTGCCTGAACTCATCTGCTGGGATGGTGCAAAAGTCACCTGAGGACAATCCCGAGCAATATGTCCTTCCTGTCCACATCTAAAGCAAGCTGTAGATCCCAACCAACAAGCTCCTCCATGTGGTCTTTTGCATCTTCTGCATACTGGATAAGCTGTGCCAGAGCTTGAGCCACTACCTATTCCCAGACCAGACTTGACTTTACTCCAGAACTTATTCTTTGTTCCTTTTGCCTTTTCCCATCTCTTGCTGCCTGCAGTTCCTGAACTGGGGGCCTTAGAACCCGAAGCCTGTGCCTTTGACTGTTTCTGAATATTGGCATTTGCTTCCATTTTCCTGGCTGCATCCACTATCGTGTGGAAACTCTCCTTTTCTGCTGGAAGAATCAAGGAAGAATACCTGGGATGCAATCTCATAGTATATCTCCTTGCCTTCTTCTGATTAGTATCATAGGCTTGACCCACATACTGAAGCAAATCCAGGAACTTATCTGTAAACGCGTCAACCCTCATCTCATCTGTTTGTCTCAACTGCTCAAACTCTATGACTTTCATCTCCCTGGAGCTGTCAGGAAAAGCCCACCCTGCAAACTCATTGGCGAACTCTCCCCATGACATACTGTCCACCCTGGACTCCATATAATTCTTGAACCATTCTCGAGCTTTCTTACATTTCAGTGTGAACCCCGCCATCTCAATGGCTCTACTATCATCAGCTCCCAATTCATTGGTTATCATCCTAAATGATCTGAGGTATTCAAATGGATCATCTCCCGTGTTGTACTTAGGAGCATCCAATTTCAGGTACTCTGTCATTTGCACTTTACCTCCAGATGAGCTAGGTTGATGTCTTTCAACAATAGGAGCTACTGGTTCTGGTTGTGGTAGTTGAGGTATTGGTTCATTTAGTTCTGGGTGTGCTGCACTTAGATGGGTAGGGGAAGATGGATACATAGCATATGGTGGGTAATAATGAGGATAAGGCATATATGGCATGTAAGTAGGATATGGGACAAAACTAGAGTACTCCGACATACCTCCCATTGGATACTCTGGGTTCTGCGGAAAGGTTGGATAGCCAAAATCTGAGGCCTGAGCGCCTCCCTGCGACTCTCCCATACCTTCTTCAAATCTGCCTACACCCATGCTGTCATCTCTAGACTGGTCAATCTCCATAGCCTCCCTCCTTTCCTCTGATCTTCCTCCCCTAGCTGTTCCCCTTTTGCTCTCGTCTACAGACCTTCTAGGGTCTATTGACGTACTTTCCCTGCTAGATCTTTGTGACCTTGCCCTCGGCAATGCAGGAGGACGAGCAGCTGGTCGCTCACTCTCTGGGGGGACTCCAGTCAATCGAGCTGATCGACGAGTTCCTCGCATCTTAACTCTCTGGAAAACAACACATAACATAGCATATCAGCATAAGTTAACTCATATATCGCAATAAGGCACATGCATATCATGGCATCAAATAGACAGGACGCAACATCCTATCCTAGTGGACATGTTTTCCCTATTGTGCTTGACTTCCTCTAGCCTCTATGAGCCCGACACTCTCTCTATAGGTCCGATCATATTGAACCTAGGGCTCTGATACCAATCTGTAACGACCCCAAAACGGACCGTCACTGGCGCTAGGATTCAGGTCTGCTTAAGACCGCTAGAACCCGTAGCAAGCCTGCTATACTCTCTGTGTACCTGTAAATCTCATACATGATCATACATTTTTTGTGAAAATAACAACTCTTTTCTGAACCAAGGCTTAACCTGTGCATGCACTATCTCTGTACTCTGTACTTTGTACTCTGTACCCCTGACTAGAGCTTGCTCTAGATGGGTTAACTCATACCTGTTAAGCCTGGTTTTTCACATACTCTGTAAAACATACATAAATACAGATCATGTACATAACAAAAGATTTACAACACAAAATAACTAAGTCAAGCACAATTCTAACTTTATACACAACTGTACATCTCTTTATTATTACATGTCCACAATATTCTATTACAAAACTCTTCTCTCTTCCTGTACTCTGCTGGACTTTCCCTGTACATTGTACACTGAACCTGCAAAACTAGGGTTAAGGGAGTGGGATGAGCTCTATAGCCCAGTGAGTAGAACAGTAAAACAAGTCATTAAAACATGATCTTATGGAATGCATCACATCACAGACAATCCACATCAAGGGTGAACCTGTCACCACATAGTCCCAGTATCTGTTCCGTGCCAGGCCGTAGAATGGGGTCCTGGTCTTCCTGTACTGTATATGTATACGTGTATATAACACATGTACTTACCATTTGCCAGGGCGTAGACTGGGCACCTGGACTTTACTATACCTGCCAGGGCATAGACTGGGCACCTGGACTTTACTATACTTGCCAGGGCGTAGACTGGGCACCTGGACTTCCTATCTGAAACTATTGGATCATTCAACATTCACCCACATCAACAAATAGGTATGCAATGCAACATCTTCGTGGATTCTAATGCAATCAACCTATTGCATAATCATGGTGCATGGAATATGCTAAAAGCATTCAAGTTCTCAATTAAAACGAGTATTAAGTTTAGTTCCACTCACCTCTGGCTAACTGGACTGACTTTGTAGGCTCTGTAAACTCTGGAGCAGTACTCACTGCTGCTCTCTCTGGTTCCTCTGGTCTGTACCTATACAGATGGACTCAAATGAGGGACCAAACTAGCTTATGAACAACTCTATTAAACTTCCCAAGAATCCCCTTAAACTCACTCAAACGTCCTTGTAAAGCATGCAAAGGAAAGCTGGACAGGACACTTTCGGCGGCAGGTTCGGCGGCCAAAAGTCCTCTCCAGAGCCGAAACTCAAGCACCTTCGGCGGCCGAATCTCACCTTTCGGCAGCCGAACCCTTTTGGGGGCAAGTTTCGGGGGCTGAAAGGCACTCCAGAGACGAAAGTGTCTAACCTTCGGGGGCATCTTCGGCGGCCGAACTCCCCTCCAGAGCCGAAAGTCCAAAGGCTCGGAGGCAAGCTTAGGCAACCGAAGCCACCTCCTTAGCACATTCGGCGGCCGAACCATTCTTCGGCGGCCGAAGCTGGGTTCATCAGCTAGGCAGAACCTTGCTCTGCCTCACGCCAAAGTGCACCAAACTCTCCCAAACTCAAACACCTCAATACCTCAACTTGCATACACCCAAGTATATGCTCAAAGGGGTCAAAAACTAGTTAAAAACCCCAACAACACAAAACATACAACACATATACAAGCTTTTCTCACAAAATCACCAAAACCTCTCTTTTTACCCTATTCATGCAACTCTCCCCCAAAACTTTAAAAATCATCCTTAAATCATGAAAACAAGCTCAAGATCTTCACTTACCTCTTGAAACCAAGAAGATGAATGATCCCAACGTGGAGTTTTGAAGCAACTCTCCTTCAAACTCTCCAAACTTCAAAATCTCAAGTTTTAGCTCAAAAACCTTCAAAATAACATAAAATCAATCACACCTTTGCATGATTTAATGAAAACATGAAGAAAAGCTTCAAAAGGACAGGGTCTCACCTCAGAAAGTGAAAGAAAACGGCAAGAGTTATCCTCTCAACTGACTGAGGGCCTTTTATAGGTGGCTGGCCAGACCACCTTCGGCGGCCACACGTGAAACCGAAAGCCATGCATGTTCGGCGGCCGAACCTCAACTTCGGCGGCCGAACCTGGCTTTTCTGCCTTGGTTCATTTCACTCAAAAACTCATTTCTTTATGCGTTAAAACCGTGAAACATACCAAAACCTTTTAGAAAAATATAAATCTAACCCTTCTAGAGACTTTCGGCATCCTGAACTCCATCGGAACGTAGAATTCCGATGCCGGACTCTAGCCGGGTATTACAAGATAACTCTAACTGCAGCCCTTCATCAATGAGCTTATAGAATTCTCTCACCACCAGCCTCCTCTCTGCTGTGATATGGGATAGACTGCCAAGTGATTTCTGGCTTAGGGCATCTGCCACAACATTTGCCTTATCCGGATGGTACTGGATTTTGCAATCATAGTCACTAAGCAGTTCTACCTATCTTCTCTGCCCCAGGTTCAACTCTCTCTGACTCAAGATGTACTGCAAACTCTTATGATCTGTAAAGATCTCACATTTAACCCCATAGAGGTAATGCCTCCACATCTTGAGTGCAAAGATCACAGCTGCCATCTCTAGGTCATGTGTAGGATAATTCAACTCGTGCTTCTTCAACTGTCTAGAAGCATAAGCAATCACCCTCTCATTTTGCATTAACACACAACCTAGTCCCACATGGGATGCATCACAGAACACTGTGAAGTCTTCATTACTGGTGGGCAGAGCTAACACCGGTGCTGACGTCAACCTTTTCTTCAGCTCTTCAAAACTCTCTTCACACTGATCATACCACACAAACCTCTGGTTCTTCTTGGTCAATCTGGTCATAGAAGCGGCAATTTTAGAGAAGTCCTGCACGAACCTCCTGTAGTAACCTGGCAAACCCAAAAAGCTCTTAATCTCTGTTACTGTAGTGGGTCTGGCCAGTTAGCTATAGCTTCTACCTTCTTGGGGTCCACTTTAATTCCTTTTTCTGATACCACATGCCCCAAGAATGAGATGCTCCTCAACCAAAATTCACACTTGGAGAACTTGGCATACAAGCCGTGCTCCCTCAGGGTCTGCAAAATAATCCTCAGATGATGGGCATGCTCCTCTGTGTTTCTGGAATACACTAAGATATCATCAATGAAGACAATAACAAAGTGATCCAGATACTGACTAAAAACCCTGTTCATGAGATCCATGAATGCTGCAGGGGCATTGGTTAGCCCATATCTGGGACTCATAATGCCCATATCTGGTCTTGAACGCCGTCTTCGGCACATCTTCCTCTCGAATTCTCAGCTGGTGATACCCAGATCTCATATCTATTTTGGAAAAACAACCCGTTCCAGCTAGCTGGTCAAATAGATCATCGATCCTAGGCAACGGGTACTTGTTCTTGGTAGTGACTTTGTTCAACTGCCTGTAGTCGATACAAAGTCTCAAGGATCCATCCTTCTTTCTTACAAACAGCACTGGAGCACCCCAAGGTGAGGTACTCGGGCGGATGAAACCCTTATCTACCAACTCTTGCAACTGCTCCTTAAGCTCTTTCAACTCTGCTGGTGCCATCCTGTAGGGAGGGATAGAGATCGATTTGGTTCCAGGCATCAATTCTATTTCAAACTCTATCTCCCTAGCAGGTGGTAGTCTTGGAAGCTCATCTGGGAAGACATCTGGAAACTCTCTGACTACGAGCACTGAGGCGGGCTCCCTAACCTGACTATCAAGCTCTCTCACATGAGCTAGAAAACCCTGACAACCCCTCCTGAGCAACCTACGAGCCTGTAGAGCTGATATTAGACCTCTAGGCGTACCCCTCCTGTCTCCCCTGAAGACAACCTCTGACCCATCCTGACCTCTGAACCTGACTACCTTGTCTCTGCTGTCCAAGGTAACACCATGAGTAGATAGCCAATCCATCCCTAGAATAACATCAAAGTCCGTCAAGTCTAGAACCACAAGGTCGGCTGGAAGGCATCTATTGTAATACCTGGCTCGAGTCCGGCATCGGAATTCCTGTAGTCCGGTGGAATCTCGGGTGTCGGAACCCTCGAGAAGGGTACTGCATATGTTTTCCAAGGAATTTGCACTTGTTTTCATGTTTTGAAGTGTGAAAAGCATTGAGGTTTAAAAGCAACAAAGGAGAAATGCAAAGGTTCGGCCGCCGAAGGTAACTTTCGGCCGCCGAACATTGCATGCTTGCGGCTTCACGTTCGGCTGCCGAAGGTGGTCTGGCCAGCCACCTATAAAAGGGCCAAGGGTCGGTGGAAGGAGGTTATTTCTCCTCCACTTGCAGCCAGAGGTGAGTTTCAGCCTCTCCTACGTTGACTTTCATGTTGTCCATGATTTTCATCAAATCTTTCAAGAGTTTTAAGAGTTTTGGTGACTTATGAAGGTTTTGAGCAAAAGAACCAAGTTTTGAAGTTTGGAGCTTTGGAAGAGCTTTTCTTCATATCTCCACGTTAGGATCCTTCATCCTCACGTTGTGTAAGAGGTAAGTGAAGATCCTGAGCTTCTTTGATGATTTTGAAAGGTTTTATGAAGTTTGTATGGGTAGTATGCATGTTTAGGTTTAGGTGAGGTTTTTGGTGATTTGTGGTGTTCCAGCATGCTTAAGTGTTATGTGCTATGTTTGTTTGGGGTTTTAGGGTAAGTTTAGATCCCTTTGTGCATATATATGTGTATATGCTAGTTGGGAGTAGTTGCTATGCATGTTTGTAGGTTTTTGGGCAAAGTTTGCATGAAACAGAGCAGGGTTTTGTCCTTCGGGCAAAACCAGGTTCGGCCGCCGAAGGAAGGTTCGGCCGCCGAACCCCTTGTGGAGGCAGTTTCGGCTGCCAAAGGTTGCCCCCGAAAGCTAGGCTTTCGGTGTAGACAGAGACTTTCGGCCGCCGAAAGAGGGAGTTCGGCCGCCTAAAGTGTGTGCGTTTCGTCTCTGGACGAGACCTTCGGCCGCCGAAGGTGCCGCCGAACATGCATGAGTTTCGTCTCTGGAGAGGGGTTTCGACCGCCGAACTTGCCGCCGAAAGTGCCCTGTCCAGCTTTCTTTTGCATGTTTTATGTGATGGTTTTCGGTTTGTTTAGAGGGGTTTTGGGGAGTTTCTTAGAGATGTTCTTGAGTGAGTTTGGTCCCTCATTTGAGTCCACCTGTGTAGGTACGGACCAGAGGAATCAGGGAAGTCAGCAGTGAGTCCAGTGTCAGAACCTGCAGAGTCCGTTCAGAGATAACTAAAGGTGAGTGGAATTAACTTAATGGTTTAATCTGAGAACTGAATATTTTATCATGCTTCATGCATCATGAATATGCTATAGGGTGAGTGCATTAGTGTACACAAAGATGATGCATTGCATTTATCCTTGTACTTGGCATTGCTCCTTGTACATTGCTTATGTGAGACGGCACGGACTTCGTGAGGATTCATTAGCCCTCAGAGGAAAGACCTGGAACAGCCCTACGGGGACCAGGCACACAAAGACCTGGAACAGCCCTACGGGGACCAGGCACATGGTACTTAGGTACCCAGATGAGATAGAGGGAGTTTTGATCCGTCCGGCCGAGGTGATGTGATTATGTGTTGCATTCCATGAGAGCATGTTTTATCACCTGGTATTTTATTACTATTCTACTCACTGGGCTATCGTAGCTCATCCCTCTCCCCTAATTCCAGCTGTGCAGGTTCAGAGGTCAGAGAGAACTCAGCAGGGTACAGGAAGAGTACAGAGTGGTGTAATAGCTAGTGTGGACATGTAAATGTATAGAGATAGTGTATATGTACACAGTGTATAGAATGGTGCTTGACTTATAAGACTTGTAATCCCTTTGTGGAGTCACATGATCAGTTTATGTATGTTTCTTTATTGTTGTATGTTTATGAGCAAAACCAGGCTTCACATTATGAGTTTGATCCGCCTAGAGCCATGAGGAGCTCTAGTAGGGATTGGTAGAGCACAGAGAGAGTGCATACACAGGTTAAGCCTTGGAATAAAGAAAAGTTTTATGTTTTTACAGAAAATGTATGATCATGTATGGGATTTCACAGGTACACAGAGTTCAGAGTAGGCTTACTACGGGTCCCGGCGACCTTAAGTCGATCTGGATCCTAGTGCCGGTGGCAGTTCGGTTTCCGGGCTGTTACAGATCCTCAACAAATACTGGACTAAATCGGCAGACTGACTCTGCCACTGATGGATTACACTTGGGTCCACTGACCCAGAGGGGACACTCTAACCCAAAGACTATCAAACCCAACCTCTCAACGGCTCTCGGAGCAACAAAAGAATGAGATGCACCAGTGTAATACCCGGCTAGACTCCGGCATCGAAATTCCTACCGTCCGGCGGAATCTCGAGTGTCAGGACTCTCTAGAAGGCTAAGAATATGTTTTTCTAAAATATTTTTACATGTTTTTATGGTTTTAATGAACAAAAGAATTGAGTTTTGAAAGAAAAGCACCAAGGAGGAAAATCCAGGTTCGGCCGCCGAACCTCATATTCGGCCGCCGAACTTGATGGAGTTTTGGAGTCACCTTTGGCCCCCGAAGGTGGTCTGGCCAGCCACCTATAAAAGGCCCCCTGTCCGAAAATGGGCGAGTTTTCTCCTCCATTTTCGGGCAAAGGTGAGTTCATGCCCTTCCATAGTTAGTTTTAATGTCTTCCTTTAATCCCTTCAAGTTTTTAATAAGTTTTAACTTTGTTTTGAAGATTTTAAGTTCAAAATCGAAGTTGGAAAGCTTGGAGACCCCAGAGCTCAAACCCTCTCAATCTCCAAGTTTGGGTCACACCTTCTCTCGATCTTCAAGAGGTAAGCGTCGATCCTCACCATTTTTGATGTTTTAAGTAAGTTTTATGAAGGGTGTTGAGGTAGAGATGCATGTTTAAGCTAGTTGTAAAAATGTTAGGGTTTATATAGATTTGAGGTGAAAATGTATGAAATATGATGTAATGTTGATTACTTGTTGGGGTTTAGGCTAGTTTTATGCCCCTATATGCTTGAGGATGTGTTTATGCATGTTGTAGTGTAGCTAAATGCATGTTTGGAAGGTTTGGGAGGCACAAATGGGCAAGAGGGCTGAGTTCTGCCATTTCTGGAAGAACTCAGGTTCGGCAGCCGAAGGCATGTTCGGCCGTCGAACCTACCTGTGGAGGCATGCTTTGGCCGCCTAAGCTCGCCCCCGAAAGTTTGGACTTTTGGCTCTGGATGGGAGTTTCGGTCGCCGAAGGTGCCGCCGAACATGCATAAGTTTTGGATCTGGAAGGAACCTTCGGCCGCCGAAGGTGCCACTGAAGGTGCATGACTTTCGGCTCTGGAGGGACTTTCGGCTGCCGAACCTGCCGCCGAAAGTGCCCTGTCCAGCCTTCCTTTGCATGTTTTGTGATGTTTTAGGGTGTTTTTGGGGAGATGTTTAGAGTTATGTTAGTGTATGTTTGGTCCCTCATTTGAGTCCACCTGTGTAGGTTCGGACCCGAGGAACCGAGGACCCCAGCAGTGAGACAGCTGCTTCAGAGTCAGTTCAGAGTCAGCCAGAGGTGAGTTGTAACGATCCGGAAATCGGACCGCTACCGGCGCTAGGATCCAGATCGGCATAAGGCCGCCGGGACCCGTAGCAAGCCTGACATACATCCAGTAAACCTATTTAATCCCATACATGATCAACACATACATAAAAATTTTGAACTTTTCTTTTCATTCATTCACCAAACTCAACCTGCGCATGCACTGTTCATAAACATTAACCCCTCTTTGGAGTCCTCATCAATGCTCCAATGGGGTGACAACAAATATTAAGTTTGGTTTACATAAACATCATAAAACATTTCATTAAAAGATCATGTAACCGAAAAGGGATTAACAACATACTAGGGTCAAGCACAATTCTATCCTCATTAACATCATTACATTACATTACTGAATTATACTTTACATTACATCATTTTCATGTCCACTTCTAACTATTACATAGACATGACTTTACTCAAGCTGACCTCCTGGTCTATCCCGTACTTGCAAACCTGGGGAAATTAGGGAGTGGGGTGAGCTACTAGAGCCCAGTGAGCAGAATAATAAAACATTGTATTTAAAACATGTGATATCATGAAATGCATCACCGCACAAACAATTCACATCACGGATGAACTTGTCACCATTTAGCCCTCTATACAGTCTAATCATGCCAGGGGCGTAGAGCAAGCACGCCTGGACTTCCATATCATAACATACATATCCAATAGTGCCGGGGGCGTAGTGCAGGCACGCCCGGACTTTTCCTTACATAGTGCCAGGGGCGTAGAGCAAGCACGCCTGTACTTCCATATCCTATCATCATGTCATAACATATGAGGGCTAATGGATCATTCAACATTCATCCACATCAACAACGTAATATGCAATGCACATATTCGTGAATTCTAATGCAAGCACCCTAATATATCTCATGGAATGCATGATGCGTGAATCATGCTAAAACTTTCCTTATTTGTTTGAAACATAAAGAGTTATTCCACTCACCTCTGGCTAGCTCTGACAAGACACTGAAGCAGCTGACTCACTTCTGGGGTCCTCGGTTCCTCGGGTCCGAACCTACACAGGTGGACTCAAATGAGGGACCAAACATACATAACCATGACTCTAAAATATTCCCCAAAAACCCCTTAAAACATCTTAAAACAATCATAGAAATCATGCAAAGGAGAGCTGAACAGGCACTTTCGGCGGCAGGTTCGGCGGCCGAAAGTCCCTCCAAAGCCGAAAGTCATGCACCTTCGGCGGCACTTTCGGCGGCCGAAGGTTCCCTCCAGAGACGAAACTCATGCATGTTCGGCGGCACCTTCGGCGGCCGAAAGTCCACTTTCGGGAGCAGGGTTCGACAGCCAAAAGTTGGCCTCCACAGGCAGGTTCGGCGGCCGAAAGAGCCTTCGGCTGCCGAACCTGGGTCCTCCCAAAGTGGCAGAACCCAGCCTTTCTCATGCATAAATGCCTCCCAACTCATTCAATCATGCATTTTCCTATTCTACAACATGCATACTCAAGCATATAAGCTCCTAGGGGCTTCAAACTATCTCACACCCCAACTACAACACATCAAACATGTACATTTAACTTACATTGTTCATAACACACATTTAACCAAAAACTCATCATAAACCTACACATGCATTTCTACCCTAAGAAACTTTATAAAACTTGCTTAAAACATGAAATGAACTATGGATCTACTCTTACCTCTTGAAGAACGAGAGGAGAGACGATCCTAGCTCGGAGATGGGGAGAAATCAACTCTTTGGTCTCCAAGCTTCAAAACTTGCTCCTTTTGTTCAAATATCATCAAATCAACATAAAGCTTGTTAGAACATGAAAGATCGGAGGAAAAACATCAAAGATCAACCATGGGAGAGCAGGAACTCACCGTGGCCGAAAATGGGGAGAAAACTCGCCCGTTTAGGCCATGGAGCCCTTTTATAGGGGCTGCCAAACCACCTTTCGGCAGCCTAAAGTGTCTCCAAAACTCATGCAAGTTCGGCGGCCGACATGAGGTTCGGCGGCCGAACCTTTGAAACTTTCGGAAGCCTAACTTGCCCCCCTAAACTATCCAATGTTCGGCGGCCGAACCTGGAAATGCCTCCTTGGTCTTTTTCATTCAAAACTCAATTTCCTTTCTTGCTTAAAACCATAAAATACATTAAAACATTTTATGAAAACATGGTTTTACCCTTCTAGAGGTTTCCGACATCTGAGATTCCACCGGACGGTAGGAATTCCGATACCGGAGTCTTGCCGGGTATTACATTCTTCCCCCCTTAAGAACATTCGTCCCCGAATGTTCACCAAACAACACTTGCAAAACATAAAACATGAACATACAAAGCATGAAACATCAACATACATACAAAACACATAGCACTCACCTTAGAAGAGATGAGGATATTGCTGGAGCATGGACTCCCGTTTCTCCCAGGTACACTCTTCGATGTTGTGGTGATTCCAAAGGACTCTCACCATCGGGATTTCCTTGTTTCTCAACTTTCTGATCTGGGTGTCTAAGATCCGTACTGGCTGCTCAACATAGGTGAGATCTTCTTAGATCTCCACATCAGGCTCACTAAGAACCTTGCTTGGATCTGACACAAATTTCCTTAACATGGAAACATGGAAAACCGGATGGATTCTCTCCATTGAAGCAGGCAAGTCCAGCTTGTACGATACACTCCCAATCTTTTGCAAGATCTCGAAGGGTCCAATGTACCGTGGAGCTAGCTTACCTTTCTTCCCAAACTGAATCACTCCCTTCATCGGAGACACCTTGAGCAATACCAAATTCCCCTCCTGAAACTCTACTTGCCTTCTGCGGACATCTGTATAACTCTTTTGCCTGCTTGCAGCAATCTTGATCCTTTCTCTGATTATGGGCACCACTCTGCTGGTGATCTCTACTAGCTCAGGCCCTGCTAAGGCCTTTTCTCCAACTTCTTCCCAACAGACAGGTGACCTGCACTTCCTTCCATATAAATCTTCATATGGAGCCATCCCTATGCTAGCATGATGGCTGTTATTGTAGGCAAACTCCACCAGAGGTAGATGCTGCCTCCAAGAACCGCCAAAATCCAGCACACACATTCTAAGCATATCCTCTATTGTCTGGATGGTCCTCTCTGACTGTCCGTCTGTCTGTGGATGGAAAGCAGTGCTAAAATCCAACCTGGTACCCATAGCGTTCTGCAGACTCTGCCAAAACCTGGAGGTGAACTGAGGAGCTCTATCAGACACTATTGAAACAGGAACCCCATGCAATCTGACAACCTCATCAACATACACCTGCGCCAACTTGTCCACAGAGTAGTTACTCCTGACAGGAATGAAGTGAGCAGATTTGGTTAGTCTGTCCACAATCACCCATATGGAGTCTAATCTGTTGGACGCTGCCGGTAATCCCACCACGAAGTCCATAGCTATATTCTCCCATTTCCACTCTGGAATAGGTAGTGAGTTAAGCATTCCAGCCGGCTTCTGATATTCCAGCTTCAACCACTGACATATTTCGCAAGCTGACACAAACTGTGCCACTTCTCTCTTCATAGCTGGCCACCAATACACTCTCTTCAGATCTTGATACATTTTGGTGGCCCCAGGGTGAACACTGTATCTGGCATTATGAGCTTCCCTCATAATGTCTCCCTTCAGTCCCATGTCATCTGGTACACACAATCTATTCCCATAGCGGAGGATCCCCTTGCTGTCAAATCTGAACTCTTCATTCTTGCCTGACTGAACAGTCCTGGCAATCTTTACTAACTCTGGGTCCTCATGCTGTTTCTGAGCCACCTGCTCCAGAAACACTGGTGTTACTCTCATCTGGGCTATCAAAGCACCTGTACTAGATAACTCCAACTATAGACATTCATTAATGGGCTCGAAGAACTCCCTCACTACTGGCCTCCTCTCTGCTGAAATATGGGATAAACTGCCAAGTGATTTCCGGCTTAAGGCGTCTGCCACAACATTCGCCTTACCCGGATGGTACTGGATCTTGCAATCATAGTCACTGAGCAGTTCTACCCATCTTCTCTGCCTCAAATTCAGCTCTCTCTGACTCAGGATGTACTGTAGGCTTTTATGATCTGTGAAGATCTCACATTTAACCCCATAAAGGTAATGCCTCCACATCTTGAGTGCAAAGATTACCGCTGCCATCTCTAGGTCATGTGTAGGGTAATTCAACTCGTGCTTCTTCAGCTGCCTAGAAGCATAAGCAATCACCCTTCCATTCTGCATTAGCACACAACCCAGTCCCACACGGGACGCATCACAATACACTGAGAAGTCTTCATTACTAGTTGGCAGAGCTAACACTGGTGCTGAAGTCAATCTCTTCTTGAGCTCCTCAAAGCTCTCCTCACACTGGTCGGTCCACACAAACCTCTGGTTCTTCTTAGTCAGTCTGGTCATGGGAGCTGCAATTTTAGAGAAGTCCTGAACGAACCTCCTGTAGTAACCTGCTAAACCCAAGAAGCTCTTGATCTCTGTCACTGTAGTGGGTCTAGGCCAGTTTGCTACAGCTTCCACTTTCTTGGGGTCTACCTCGATTCCATTTTCTGACACCACATACCCCAAGAATGAAAGGCTCCTCAGCCAGAACTCACATTTGGAGAACTTGGCATACAAGCCATGTTCTCTCAAGGTCTACAGAACTAACCTCAGATGATGGGCATGCTCCTCCGCATTCCTGGAATACACTAAGATATCATCTATGAAGACAATAACGAAGTGATCCAGGTATTGGCTAAACACTCTGTTCATGAGATCCATGAATGCTGCAGGGGCATTGGTCAACCCAAACGGCATCACAAGAAACTCATAATGCCCATATCTGGTCCTGAATGCTGTCTTCGGTACATCCTCTCCTCTTATCATTAGCTGATGGTACCCAGATCGCAGATCTATCTTGGAGAAACAACCTGCTCCTGCTAGCTGGTCGAAAAGATCGTCGATCCTTGGCAATGGGTACTTATTCTTAGTAGTGACTTTGTTCAACTGCTTGTAGTCGATACAAAGTCTAAGGGATCCATCTTTCTTTCTCACAAACAGTACTGGAGCACCCCATGGTGAGGTACTCGGTCGGATGAAGCCCTTATCTACCAGCTCTTGCAACTGCTCTTTAAGCTCCTTCAGTTCTGCTGGTGCCATCCTGTAGGGAGGGATAGAGATCGGTCTAGTTCCAGGCATCAATTCTATCTCGAACTCTATCTCCCTAGCAGGTGGTAAACCTGGCAGCTCGTCTGGGAACACATCCAAAAACTCACTGACCACCGGCACTGAGGCGGGCTCTCTGACATGACTATCCAGCTCTCTCACATGAGCTAGAAAACCCTGACAACCCTTCCTGAGCAACCTACGAGCCTGAAGGGCTGATATTAAACCTCTAGGTGTACTCCCCCTGTCTCCTCTGAAGACAACCTCTGACCCATCCTGACAACTGAACCTGACTACCTTGTCTCTGCAGTCCAAGGTAGCACCATGGGTAGATAGCCAATCCATCCCTAGAATGACGTCAAAATCTATCAAATCTAGAAGCACGAGGTCGGCAGAAAGGCATCTCCCCTCAACAAAAACTGGACTATATTGGCAGACTGACTCTGCCACTGATGGGTCGCACTTGGGTCCACTGACCCATAGGGGACACTCTAACCCAGAGACCATCAATCCCAACCTCTCGACGGCTCTCGGAGCAATGAAAGAATGAGATGCACCAGGGTCCATTAAGGCATAAACATCTGAACAACCAATGATGAGATTACCTGACACCACGGTGTTAGATGTGTTCGCCTCCTGCTGTGTCATGGTGAAGATCCGTGCTGGAGCTGATGGACCTTCACCTCTGAAACCCGCTGAAGAAGAGGCTACCCCTCTCCCTCTGCCTCTGCCACTAGCCTGAGTCGCGGCTGGAGCTGCTGGCTGAGCCACACTACTAGAAGCTGTCTGCTGAGACTGTGCCATAAAAGCTGCTCTAGGACACTCCCGAGCCCTATGTCCCTCCTGCCCACATCTGAAGCAGGCTGTCGTCCCAACCAGACATACTCCCTTGTGCGGCTTCCCACACTTCATGCATACTGCATTATCTGCACCTGAGCTCGAGCCACTTCCTAATCCCAGACCTGACTTGATCTTGCTCCAGAATTTGTTCTTCTTAGACTTCATGTGGCCTCTGTCCCACTTCTTACTGCCTGAAACTGCTGAACTCAAGGAAGAAGGATCCAACTTTCCCCCACCTGGGGTCTTGGAACCAGAAGACTGTGCCACTGACTGCTTAACTCTTCCCTCGATTATGGCACTAGCCTCCATCCTCCGAGCCATATCCACTATGGCATGGAAACTCTCCCTCTCTGCTGACTGGATCAAGGAGGAATACCTGGAATGAAGCTTCATGATATACCTCCTTGACTTCTTCTGATCTGTGTCAAGATTCTGCCCAGCAAACGGCAACAGCTCCAAGAACCTGTCTGTATACTCATCCATACTCATCTCATCTGACTGCCTCAACTGCTCAAATTCAATCATCTTCAATTCCCTTGAACTGTCAGGGAAAGCCCATCCTGCAAACTCATTTGCAAACTCCTCCCATGATAGGCTGTCCAACCTCGGGTTCACATAGTTTTTAAACCACTCTCGGGCCTTCTTAAATTTTAGTGTGAACCCAGCCATCTGAATGGCTCTTCTGTCATCAGCTCCTATCTCTTCTGTTATCATCTTGACCCTCTCAAGGTACACAAACGGGTCATCACCTATTTCAAAATGAGGAGCACCCAGCTTCATGTAATTGGTCATCTTGACCTTGCTCCCTCCAGATGAGCTAGGCTTAGGCATTTGGGTTACTGGGACAGTAGGTTCTGCTGGTGGTGGAGGAGGTGCAGCATCCCCTGGGGTAGGGTTTGTTGTACCTGGATAGAAGGATGGGGGTGGGTATATAGGGTACTATGAGTATGGTGGGTAAAAAGGTGGGTAAAAAGGTGGGTATGGCATGTGAGAGTGATAGGGGTCAAAGCTGGGGTAATCCGATGTACCTCTCATCGAATACCTAGGATTTTGAGAAAAGGGTGGGTACTGGGGTGGCTGAACAAATCCCGAGGCCTGAGTGCCTCTTTGGGACTCTCCCATGCCCTCTTTCGACATACTCACTCCAAGACTGCCATCCCTCCTCTGATCCATATCCATATCATCCCCTACATCCTCTGACATTCCTCCCTGAACTGTTCCCCTTACTGATCTACTTCTACCTAGATCCAAAGACCTTCTAGGGTCTCTTACTGCTCTTTCCCTGCTGGACCTACTTGACATTGCCCTGGGCAATGCAGGAGGACGGGCATCTGTGCCCTCATCCTGGGGTGGCACTCCAGTCAATTGTGCAGATCGACGAGTTCCTCTCATCCTGTTTACTGAAAAAAAACACACATCACATAAAACATTAGCATCAAATGGTTCATGTGCAAACACATGAACCCGCATCATATTCATCACATATCATTAATGCACATGCATAAAATCATGGCATTTCACATCATCATTCAAGACAGGACTCTACATCCTATCCTAGTGGACATGATTTTCCTATTGTGCTTGACCTTCTAGGACATCTATGAGCCCGACATTCTCTATAGGTCTGATCATATGAACCCAGGGCTCTGATACCAATCTGTAATGACCCGGAAATCGGACCGCTACCGGCGCTAGGATCCAGATCGGCATAAGGCCGCCGGGACCGTAGCAAGCTTGACATACATCCTGTAAACCTGTTTAATCCCATATATGATCAACACATACATAAAAATTTTGAACTTTTCTTTTCATTCATTCACCAAACTCAACCTGTGCATGCACTGTTCATAAACATTAACCCCTCTTTGGAGTCCTCATCAATGCTCCAATGGGGTGACAACAAATATTAAGTTTGGTTTACATAAACATCATAAAACATTTCATTAAAAGATCATGTAACCGAAAAGGGATTAACAACATACTAGGGTCAAGCACAATTCTATCCTCATTAACATCATTACATTACATTACTGAATTATACTTTACATTACATCATTTTCATGTCCACTTCTAACTATTACATAGACATGACTTTACTCTAGCTGACCTCCTTGTAACGACCCGGAAACCGATACTCCTCTGTAACGGTCCGAACCATCACTGGCACTAGGATCCAGATCGGCTTAAGGCCGTCGGGACCCGTAGCAAGCCGACTATACTCTCCGTGTACCTGATAAATCCCATACATGAGACAATAACAACTCAACAATCCTGTAAAACTCTGTAGGCTTAACTACTGCTACTCAGATATGTCAATCTGAAATGACCCTCAGGGCCGATACCAGGGACTACCATCTGCTGTGGTTCAAGGGATTGAAACCCTTTTCATCTGTAACACAATCCACTGGTATCTCATCAAAGCCATACATTAAGCCTACTCACACATTTCTCATCAAGAAACGTAAAACAGGATTCATGTACAAAGGGATAGATCATACATCACACTATAGCAATAACACTAGGGAAAGCACGAGTCTATCCAGTATATGACAGTACATATCAATACATTACAATTAATCTTTTAATTACATCATGTCCACTATTCTATTACAAACATACATTCATGCATATCCTTCCTCTTTACTCTTGCTGACTTTGACTTCTCACAGCTAAATCTCAGAACCTGCAAAACTGGGGTTAAGGGAGTGGGATGAGCTACTACAGCCCAGTGAGGAGGAACAATAAAAACAGTTCAGTCATTACATGCTCTCATGAAATGCATCACATCACAAACATATCATCTCAAGGATAAATTTGTCACCAATAACCCTTAACTACATGTTATAATAATGCCAACTGTGCCAAGGAGACTATGTCATCACCTGGTCTACACTTATCGCTCTGATATCATAACATGACCAACTGTGCCAAGGAGACGAGGTCTCACCTGGTCTACACTTAACTCTGATTTGACAGCCCAGCTGTCTCACTCATAGTACCAGGAGCGACCTGGACTATCCAGGGGCGACCTGGTATGGCTATCTCATGCCATAAATCTGTATCTGCTCTTTGTCAAGGGCTAAGGATCATCCAACATTCATCCACATAAACAACAACGTATATGCAATGCATCATCGTCGTGAAGTCTAATGCAATACAACCTAATACATAACATGGCAGTTTATGATGCATGGATCATGCTAGAATCGTGTCATTTCTCAAGAGAAAATATGTAGTTTAGTTCCACTCACCTCTAGCCAATGCTGGCTAACTCTGGGCCAACTCTAACTCTGGAGCCTCCTCGGTTCCTCGGTCCAATCCTACACAGATGGACGTAAATGAGGTACCAAACATACTCTAACATAACTATGAACATCTCTCCAAAAACCCTCTAAAACATCACAAAACATGCATGCAAAACAAGCAAAGGAAGGCTGGACAGGGCACCTTCGGCAGCACCTTCGGCGGCCGAATGTCTCCTCCAGAGACGAAAGTCAGGCATGTTCGGCGGCCTAACTTGGACTTTCGGCGGCCGAACCTGAGTTTATCCAGAACTCAGTGTCGTGCACAAGGACGCCTGCCAGTCCCTCCATCACCTGCTCAGCCCTCAAGACATGCATGTAACCCCTCTAAAACATGCATAAACACTTTAACAAGCATAAAGGAGCTTAAAACAACTTAAACTCCAACAAAACAAGCTCACAAGGCACACATCAAACATAAAGGATTCATAAACCCTATAGGCCCATCTCATGCAAACTCATGCCTAGCTCCCTTTTCCCTTTACAAAACTCATATAAACCATCATTAAACCCATGGATCAACACTTACCTCTTGAAGAACAAAGGCTAGTATGATTCAAACGCAAAGATATGGAGAAACCAAGCTTCAAACGCATCAAACTCTAAAACCTTGTTTAAAGCTCCTACCTTTTCAAAACAAAGGGCAAACTCATTAAAACCTTGAAAGAGTTGAAGAAAAAAAACCATGAAAACACTTCAAGGAGATCAAGAACTTACCTAGGCCAGAAGGAGAGAAGAAGTCTCCCTCTTTTTCTGCCACTCGGTGCCCTTATAGATGAGCAACCGCCTCAAGTTCGGCGGCCAAACCTGCATGCAAAACCATGTAACGTTCGGCGGCCAAACATTGCCTTCGGGGGCCGAAACTAGGGGACTTTCGGCGGCCGAACTTTAACTTTCGGGGGCCGAACCTGCATTCTGCCTCCTTGGCCTTTTCTCTTCAAACCTCATTCATTTTCACTCGAACCCTTTAAAATACGTGAAAATATTTTAGAAAACCTTTCTCTTACCCTTCTAGAAACCTCTGACATCCTCGAATTCCACCGGACGGTAGAAATTCCGATGTCTGAATCTGCCGGGTATTACATTCTTCCCCCCTTTAAGAACATTCGTCCTCGAATGTTCACACAATAAACACACATGCAAACACGCATGCAAATAAGCAAGTAAGGAAAGCCTAACACCGTCCTCTGCAAAGAGATACAGAGATTACTGACGGAAACCCTCTCGGGTTATCTAGACTTCCTAACTCTGTTGACCCTTAACTGCTTAATCTGTGTTCACACTTTACACTGATTGCTAACGTTTCTTTCTCTTTGACTCTTCTTAGCTGTCTTCATACTCTTCTGCCCTTGCCTATAGCTTTACCTGTCTATCTATTTCATGCCCCAAAACCGAACTCGTCTGAGAGAACTTGGCCTCGATGCCGTGTTCTCGTAAATTCTACACTACTTCGTAGATCATGGGCATGCTTCTCTTTGGACTATCTCTAGCGCTCTCGCTCTCTAGCTTTCGAGCTATCTGTTTCTATAGCATAAACTGATACACGACTTCTGACTGAGGGCAGCTAACATCTCATCTGCCTCACTCAGTAATATCTGTCTTGTATACTCAGAGTCGCTGAGCAGTTTATTGTACCCTTTACTTCTGGTATAGACTCTTTACTACAACTTTGATCTCAGCTCTATTCACTTGCTTTTCTCTACCTCTCAGCACATAGTGTTCGAATCTCAGATCTATCATCATCAATTCGACATAAGAACACCTGTCCTTGGTAGTGATTTTGCATCAACTGCTCACAGTCGTTACAAAATCTCAAGGTTTCATCCTTCGTTTCTCACACCGACACTGGAACATTCCAGAGTGAGGTACTAAGTCGAATGTAACCTTTCTCTACCAAGCTTTCCTATCATACTCTGATCATGCTCTCTCTCTCTCTCTGTAGGTGCCATCCTGTAGGGTAGAAGGAAAGAAATGGTTCCGCGTCCAGACACCACTTCTATTCCATACTCTGACTCCCTGACAGATGGTAAACCTGACAGCTCATCTGGGAAACCATCTAGAACTTACTAACTACGGGTATTGAGGCTAATCCCCGATCTGACTACTAAACTCACTCACACGAGCTAGAACCCTCTGATAACCTTTCCTGTGTACCTATGAGCCTGCTGGGCTGACCTCAAACCTCTAGGCACCTATACTCTGTCCCTTCCAAGGACTATTTCTGATCCATCCTAGCCTCTGAACTCTCCTACCTTGTCTCTACAGACACAGGTAGTACAATGAGTAAGTAGCTAATCCGCCCTAGAATGACATCAAATAGTCAACTCTAGAACCATAAGGTCAGCTGGATAGCTTCTACTCACTACAACTCTAAACTGATCTGATTAACTGACTCTGCTTCAGATGGATCATACCCGGGTCCATTAACCCAGAGAAAACACTCTAAGCCTAGAAGTCATCAAACCCACTCTAGTAACAGCTCACTAAGCCACAAGGAAGTAAAAACATGCGGGTTCAAAACAAACAGCATACACATCCGAACATCCACAAGTGAACATACTTGATGTCACTGTGTTCAATGTGATAGCTTCCGACTGAGTCAGGGTGAAGATCCGAGCTAAAGCTAACGGAACTTCCCTCGGGAATTTACTAATGGAAAAGCTAACCCTTTCCTCTGCCTCAATTACCACCTAATCCCAGACTAAACTGAAATCTCCTCCTGAACTTACTCTTAATCTTACTCTTTTCTTTCTCTGTTCTATTCTAGTTTACTTATTCTTCTCTTTTCCTTAATCTGCTCACTTTCACTTACCCTTTTATTCTTTTCTTACTCTTCTATTTCTTACTCTATTCTCTGCCTTATGTCTTTTCCTTGAGGGCTGCACTCGGAGATGAGAGATCACTCTCCCTATACCTGGATAAAATCTAAGGCCATAGCATCTCATAGCAACACCCTCGAGCATCTTTCCTAGCTCACTAACCACTAGCTACTATTCATCTGGCTTTTACCATCTCACTTATTCTATTGGTGCCATCCTACTACTGGTGCCATCCTGCAGCAAAGACTAGAAATGATGGGTCTAGACACCATTCCTATCTCTCATTGAACTCTCTTAGCAGGTAGTAAACCTGATGACTTGTCTGGGTCAAAATCCAAAACTTTTCTTTGACTGCGGGCACTAAAACTGGTTCCTCTCCTAATCTGATCAACTGCTATACTTTCTGACACAAGCACGAAACCTCTGATAACCTCTCCGAACCAGTTTACGAGCCTAGAGGGCTGATATTACATTTCAGGCATCTCTACACTGTCCCCTCAACAAACTACCTGTGATCCATCCTGATCTCTAAGCCTGACTACACTCGGCCTATCAAAAGCAGTACTATGAGTAGCTAGCCCATCCACCCCTAGAATGACTTCAAACAGTCACTCTAGAACCACTAGGTCAGCTGGAAGGCACCTACTCAAAACTCACACTAAACTCTACTGACAGATTGACTCTGCCACTGATGGATCACATTTGGGTCTAGTGACTCAAAGAGGACATTTGAATCCCAGACGCTAACAAACCCCTACTCTCTGTGACTCTCAAAGCCCTAAGGAAAGCGAAACATCAGAGTCTCTAATAACAGACACATCAAAACATATGGAAGTGAAAAGTACCTGTCACCGCCATGTCTGATGTGTAGGCCTCTTGCTGTGTCAAAGCGAAGATCCGTGCTGGTATTGATGGACCTTCATCTGGGGAACTTGTGGAAGAAGGAGTGATCTCGCTCCCTCTGCCTCTGCCCAAAGTCATAGCTAGAGCTCCTAGTTGAGTCACTCTATTTGTGGGACTGTGTTTTCAAAGTCACAGTGGAACACTCACGCGCTAGGTGCCCCTCCTGTCCGCACCTGAAACATGCTGTTGTCCCTACTAGACAGACTCCCTTGTGCCTCCTACCGCACCTCACACATCTAGAACTATCCCAACCAGAACTCGAACCCTCGCGAAAACTCATGCCAAACTTGGCCCTATTCCAGAACTCTCTTTTCTTTGACCCTTTCAGGCCTCTCACTTTCTTTTTATTCCTTGCAGTAGTCTCACCCAACGAGAAACGATCACTGTTCTCTGGGTCATTTTCTACACTCATGTTTTCTGTGTGCTTAAACTGTGCAAAGTCACTCTCCTTACGCTCCTTTGAGCTATTTGAACAAACCCATCCTGCAAACTCTGTAGCAAACTGTTCCCAGGATAAACTTTCTACCCTCGGGTTTACATACTGGGTGAACCATTCTCTCGCTTTTTCACATTTCAATGTGACCCCTGCCATCTGTATGGCTCTACTCTCATTAGCTCCCAACTCATCGGTTATCAGCTTAACCATTCTAAGGTACTCCACAGGGTCATTACCAGTCTCAAATTTGGGAACCTCCAACCTCAAATAGTCTATCATTGGCACCACACTTCCTCCAGGTGAACTAGACTTGGGTGTTTGGACAACTGGGACTACTAGTTCTACTGGTGGTGGAGGAGGTGCAAAATTCCCTGGGATAGGGTTTACTGACCCTGGGTAACCAAAGAAGGGTGGAAACATGGTATACTGTGGATATGACGGGTAAAAGGAAGGATAAGGCATAAAGGTGGGATATGGGTTATATCTAGGAAACTCTGATGTACCTCTCATCGGGTACTCTGCCCCCCACTGATAGGGTGGATACTGAGGTGGAACAAACCTCGAGGCCTGAGTGCCTCCTTGGGACTCACCCATATCTCCTCCCAACCTACTTCTACTAAAGCTATCCTCTCTACTCTGCTCATCCTCCTCTCCTTCTCTCCGATACCCTGACATACCACTCTGCACAACTCCCCTTCTACTCTCATCAACAGACCTTCCAGGGTCCCTTGATGTACCTTCCCTGCTTAAACTATCTGACATTGCCCTTTGCAGAACAGGGAGATGAGCATCCATGCTCTCACTCTCTGGCGGAGCTCCTGTCAATCTAGCAGATCGACTAGTTCCTCTCATCCTGTTTCTGAAAAGCACAACATCACACAAAAATCTCATCAAATGATCCATGTGAGAACACATGAATCCGCAGCACATATCAAACATATCAATAATGCACATGCAGCTCATCATGGCATGTCACATCATCATGCAAGACAGGACTCCACATCCTATCCTAGTGGACATGATTGTACCTATTGTGCTTTCCCTCCTATATAAGACAACACCTCTTTCCGATGTGGGATATCTCTAATCCTTGAACAAAGTTGCTCAACACACCGTACTCTTGAGGCCCTATGCTCTGATACCAATCTGTAACGACCCGGAAACCGATACTCCTCTGTAACGGCCCGAACCATCACTGGCACTAGGATCCAGATCGGCTTAAGGCCGTCGGGACCCGTAGCAAGCCGACTATACTCTCCGTGTACCTGATAAATCCCATACATGAGACAATAACAACTCAACAATCCTGTAAAACTCTGTAGGCTTAACTACTGCTACTCAGATATGTCAATCTGAAATGACCCTCAGGGCCGATACCAGGGACTACCATCTGCTGTGGTTCAAGGGATTGAAACCCTTTTCATCTGTAACACAATCCACTGGTATCTCATCAAAGCCATACATTAAGCCTACTCACACATTTCTCATCAAGAAACGTAAAACAGGATTCATGTACAAAGGGATAGATCATACATCACACTATAGCAATAACACTAGGGAAAGCACGAGTCTATCCAGTATATGACAGTACATATCAATACATTACAATTAATCTTTTAATTACATCATGTCCACTATTCTATTACAAACATACATTCATGCATATCCTTCCTCTTTACTCTTGCTGACTTTGACTTCTCACAGCTAAATCTCAGAACCTGCAAAACTGGGGTTAAGGGAGTGGGATGAGCTACTACAGCCCAGTGAGGAGGAACAATAAAAACAGTTCAGTCATTACATGCTCTCATGAAATGCATCACATCACAAACATATCATCTCAAGGATGAATTTGTCACCAATAACCCTTAACTACATGTTATAATAATGCCAACTGTGCCAAGGAGACTATGTCATCACCTGGTCTACACTTATCGCTCTGATATCATAACATGACCAACTGTGCCAAGGAGACGAGGTCTCACCTGGTCTACACTTAACTCTGATTTGACAGCCCAGCTGTCTCACTCATAGTACCAGGAGCGACCTGGACTATCCAGGGGCGACCTGGTATGGCTATCTCATGCCATAAATCTGTATCTGCTCTTTGTCAAGGGCTAAGGATCATCCAACATTCATCCACATAAACAACAACGTATATGCAATGCATCATCGTCATGAAGTCTAATGCAATACAACCTAATACATAACATGGCAGTTTATGATGCATGGATCATGCTAGAATCGTGTCATTTCTCAAGAGAAAATATGTAGTTTAGTTCCACTCACCTCTAGCCAATGCTGGCTAACTCTGGGCCAACTCTAACTCTGGAGCCTCCTCGGTTCCTCGGTCCAATCCTACACAGATGGACGTAAATGAGGTACCAAACATACTCTAACATAACTATGAACATCTCTCCAAAAACCCTCTAAAACATCACAAAACATGCATGCAAAACAAGCAAAGGAAGGCTGGACAGGGCACCTTCGGCAGCACCTTCGGCGGCCGAATGTCTCCTCCAGAGACGAAAGTCAGGCATGTTCGGCGGCCTAACTTGGACTTTCGGCGGCCGAACCTGAGTTCATCCAGAACTCAGTGTCGTGCACAAGGACGCCTGCCAGTCCCTCCATCACCTGCTCAGCCCTCAAGACATGCATGTAACCCCTCTAAAACATGCATAAACACTTTAACAAGCATAAAGGAGCTTAAAACAACTTAAACTCCAACAAAACAAGCTCACAAGGCACACATCAAACATAAAGGATTCATCAACCCTATAGGCCCATCTCATGCAAACTCATGCCTAGCTCCCTTTTCCCTTTACAAAACTCATATAAACCATCATTAAACCCATGGATCAACACTTACCTCTTGAAGAACAAAGGCTAGTATGATTCAAACGCAAAGATATGGAGAAACCAAGCTTCAAACGCATCAAACTCTAAAACCTTGTTTAAAGCTCCTACCTTTTCAAAACAAGGGGCAAACTCATTAAAACCTTGAAAGAGTTGAAGAAAAAAAACCATGAAAACACTTCAAGGAGATCAAGAACTTACCTAGGCCAGAAGGAGAGAAGAAGTCTCCCTCTTTTTCTGCCACTCGGTGCCCTTATAGATGAGCAACCGCCTCAAGTTCGGCGGCCAAACCTGCATGCAAAACCATGTAACGTTCGGCGGCCAAACATTGCCTTCGGGGGCCGAAACTAGGGGACTTTCGGCGGCCGAACTTTAACTTTCGGGGGCCGAACCTGCATTCTGCCTCCTTGGCCTTTTCTCTTCAAACCTCATTCATTTTCACTCGAACCCTTTAAAATACGTGAAAATATTTTAGAAAACCTTTCTCTTACCCTTCTAGAAACCTCTGACATCCTCGAATTCCACCGGACGGTAGAAATTCCGATGTCTGAATCTGCCGGGTATTACACTCCTGGTCTATCCCGTACCTGCAAACCTGGGAAAATTAGGTAGTGGGGTGAGCTACTAGAGCCCAGTGAGCAGAATAATAAAACATTGTATTTAAAACATGTGATATCATGAAATGCATCACCGCACAAACAATTCACATCACGGATGAACTTGTCACCATTTAGCCCTCTATACAGTCTAATCATGCCAGGGGCGTAGAGCAAGCACGCTTGGACTTCCATATCATAACATACATATCCAATAGTGCCGGAGGCGTAGTGCAGGCACGCCCGGACTTTCCCTTACATAGTGCCAGGGGCATAGAGCAGGCACGCCTGGACTTTCATATCCTATCATCATGTCATAACATATGAGGGCTAATGGATCATTCAACATTCATATACATCAACAACATAATATGCAATGCACATATTCGTGAATTCTAATGCAAGCACCCTAATATATCTCATGGCATTCATGATGCGTGAATCATGCTAACACTTTCCTTATTTGTTTGAAACATAAAGAGTTATTCCACTCACCTCTGGCTAGCTCTGACAAGACACTGAAGCAGCTGACTCACTGCTGGGGTCCTCGGTTCCTCGGGTCCGAACCTACACAGGTGGACTCAAATGAGGGACCAAACATACATAACCATGACTCTAAAATATTCTCCAAAAACCTCCTAAAACATCTTAAAACAATCATAGAAATCATGCAAAGGAGGGCTGAACAGGGCACTTTCAGCGGCAGGTTCGGCGGCCGAAGGTTCCCTCCAGAGACGAAAGTCATGCATGTTCGGCGGCACCTTCGGCGGCCGAAGGTCCTTTCCAGAGCCGAAAGTCCACTTTCGAGGGCAGGGTTCGGCAGCCAAAAGTTGGCCTCCACAGGCAGGTTCGGCGGCTGAAAGAGCCTTCAGTTGCCAAACCTGGGTCCTCCCAAAGTGGCAGAACCCAGCCTTTCTCATGCATAAACGCCTCCCAACTCATTCAATCATGCATTTTCCTATTCTACAACATGCATACTCAAGCATATAAGCTCCTAGGGGCTTCAAACTATCTCAAACCCCAACTACAACACCTCAAACATGTACATTTAACATACATTGTTCATAACACACATTTAACCAAAAACTCATCATAAACCTACACAAGCATTTCTACCCCAAGAAACTTCATAAAACTTGCTTAAAACATGAAATGAACTATGGATCTACTCTTACCTCTTGAAGAACGAGAGGAGAGACGATCCTAGCTCGGAGATGGGGAGAAATCAACTCTTTGGTCTTCAAGCTTCAAAACTTGCTCCTTTTGTTCAAATATCATCAAGTCAACATAAAGCTTGTTAGAACATGAAAGATCGAAGGAAAAACATCAAAGATCAACCATGGGAGAGCAGGAACTCACCGTGGCCAAAAATGGGGAGAAAACTCGCCCGTTTCGGCCATGGAGCCCTTTTATAGGGGCTGCCAGACCACCTTTCGGCAGCCTAAAGTTCCTCCAAAACTCATGCAAGTTCGGCGGCCGAACATGAGGTTCGGGAGCTGAACCTTTAAAACTTTCGAAAGCCTAACTTGCCCCCCTAAACTATCCAATGTTCGGCTGCCGAACTTAAGGTTCGGCGGCCGAACTTGGAAATGTCTCATTGGTCTTTTTCATTCAAAACTCAATTTCCTTTCTTGCTTAAAACCATAAAATACATTAAAACATTTTATGAAAACATGGTTTTACCCTTCTAGAGGTTTCCGACATCCGAGATTCCACCGGACGGTAGGAATTCCGATACCGGAGTCTAGCCGGGTATTACATGAGTAGAACTAACTAATTCTTTATTTCAAGAAATCAAATATTTTAAGCATGTTCATGCATCATGATGTATAATAGGTTGATTGCATTAGAACTCACGAATATGCCGCATTGGATTATTCATTGTGGGTGTGGATGGACAATAGGACGACTCACTAGCCCTCTAGATTTTCATTGTATGTAACAGAAGTCCTGAGGAGCCCCACCGAGGGCCGGGCACATAGCTTATTGTATGTAACAGAAGTCCTGAGGAGCTCCTTCGAGGGCCGGGCACAGAGTAGAGGAATTTTGGGTCACTCCATCCGTGATGTGAATTAATTGTGTTGTGATGCATTCCATGAAAGCATGTTTTATATAAATGTTTTATTGTTCTGCTCACTGGGCTCTTTAGCTCACCCTCCTCCCTTAACCCCCAGGCTTGCAGGTTCAGGATAGATCGGGGAGTCTTCGAGAGTGAAGGTTTGGTCTATGTAATAGTGTAGTGTGGACATGATTTGTAAAAGGATGTTATAAAGTGTAATGTAATGTAAAGATATGAGTAGTAGTGTTGTGCTTGGCCCTATGGTCTGTTGTAATCCCTTTTATACATGATCTGTTTTTATTAATGTTTTAATGATGTTGATGTTGAACCAAGCTTGTCTTATGAGATGTTGACCCAACCAGAGCATTTGATGAGGGCTCTAGTATGGGGTTTATATGTTACAGGTATAATGTATGTGAGACAGGCTTGGTATATGGAAAAGTTTAAATTTTTTATGTAATTGTATGATCATGTATGGGATTCTATCAGGTATACAGGTTGCATGTTAGGCTTGCTACGGGTCCCGGCGACCTTAAGTCGATTTGGATCCTAGCACCGGTAGCGGTCCGGTTTTCGGGTCGTTACAGAGTGGTATCAGAGCCCTAGGTTCATATGGTCGGACCTAGAGAGTGTCGGGCTCATAGAGGTCATAGAAGGGTAAGCACAATAGGAAAAATCATGTCCACTAGGATAGGATGTAGAGTCTTATCTAAATGATGATGTGAAATGCCATGATTTTATGCATGCGCATTAATGATATGCTATGTATGTGTGGGTTCATGTGTTTCCACATGAACCATATGATGCTAATGTTTATGTGTATATGTTGAGTTTCAGAAAATAGAATGAGAGGCACTCGTCGATCTGCACGATTGACTGAAGTACCACCTGAGAATGAGGGCATGGATGCCCGTCCCCCTGCATTGCCAAGGGCAATGTCATGTAGATCAGGTAGAGAAAGAACATCAAGGGACCCTAGAAGGTCTTTTGATGCAAGCAGCAGAAGAGGAACAGATCAGGGTAGGAGGTCTTCAGATGTGAGGGAAGCTATGGAAGAGGATCATAGAAGGGATGGGGATCTAGATGTGAGCATGTCTGAGGAGGGTACAGGGGAATCGTAGGGAGGCGCTCAGGCCTCAGGGTTTGGTTATCCACCCCAATATCCACCCTTTCCATAGGGCCCAGGGTATCCGATGGGGGGTACATCGGATTGCTCCAGCTTTAACCCATACCCATCCTACATGCCTTATCCACCTTTTTACCCACCATACCCACAGTACCCAATGTATCCACCCTCACCTTTCTACCCGAGCACAGCAAACCCTATCTCGGGGAATGCTGCACCTCCTCCTCCACCCACAGAACCAGTAGCCCCAAAAATCCAAACACCTAAGCCTAGCTCATCTAGGGGGAGTAAGGTAAAGATGACCGACTACCTAAAGCTGGATGCTCCCAAGTATGAATTAGGTGATGATCCGTTTGAGTACCTCAGAATGGTGAAAATGATAACAGATGAGTTAGGGGCAAATGATAGTAGAGCCATTAAGATGGTGGGGTTCACTATGAAGTGTAAGAAGGTAAAAGAATGGTTCAAAAATTATGTGGACCCGAGGTTAGATAGTCTATCCTGGGAAGAATTTGCAAATGAATTTGCAGGGTGGGCTTTCCCTGATAGCTCTAGGGAATTGAAGATGATTGAATTTGAGCAGTTGAGGTAGACAGAGGAGATGAGTGTGGATGAATACACAGACAAGTTCTTGGAGCTGTTGCCGCTTATGGGGCAAGCCTATGACACAGATCAAAAGAAAGCAAAGAGGTATACCATGAGGCTCCACTCTAGGTATTCCTCTTTGATCCTTGCAGCAGAAAGGGAGAGCTTCCACTCCATTATGGATGCAGCACGAAAAATAGAGGCTAGTGCCATTATTGATGGGTCAATTAAGCAGACAGGGGCACAGTCTTCGGGTTCCAAGACCCCAGGCAGAGGAAAGCTAGATCCCTCTTCTGTGAGTGCAGCAGCTTCGGGCAGTAAAAAGTGGGACAGAGGCTCTAAGAAGCCAAAGAAGAACAAGTTCTGGAACCGGTTGAAGTCTGGTCTGGGTCTAGGTGGTGGCTCGAGCTCAGGTGCAGATAGTTCAGAGTGCATGAGGTGTGGGAAGCTGATAGAGCATATTTTAGTCCATATTATCATGATCTTATTGATGTTTATTTACACCTTTCCTACCTAATTTTGTGGTTTTAATCATGTTTTGAAGATATTAGGTGTCAAGAGACATTATGGAGAAAATGCTCTTAAAACTGCCAAAAAGTACCAAAAACAGAAAAGTCACCTTCGAAAGCACCTTCGGAAGCCGAAAGTGGCCTCCAGATCCGAACCTTCGGAAGCACCTTCGGAAGCACCTTCGGAAGCCGAAAGTCACCCACCTTCGGAAGCACTTTCAGAAGTCGAAAGTCTGGTCCAGAGCCGAAAGTCACCCATCTTCGGAGGCACCTTCGGCCGCCGAACCTTCACTCCAGAGCCGAAAGTCCAGCCTCCAAAACTAATCTTAGGCGGCCGAAAGTCCCTCCGAACTTCCTCTTCCTTATTCAAGAAGCCAAATCTTGAAGATCACATGTTTCCCACTTCATGCCATGCACATTCAAAATTCAAAACAAGGCTCCACCTTCCTCTTTAGTGCATGAAGAAGACTTCTTGGATACACCTTGGGTAACAACAAAGACCAAAAAGTGCTTGCAACTCCACACAAGGCACATACAAGACCAAGGGCACTTTGGGCAATCTCTAAAAGATGCATGGACACCCAAGAAACCCTAGGCAGCCTCTCAACACCTATTTAAAGGCCTCAAGAACACAAGAAGGGGGACAACACAACTCCTCCAAGGTTCGGCTAAGGCTCTCCAAAGCTTCTTGATAGAGCACATTTTAGTCCATAATATCATGATCTTATAGATGTTTATTTACACCTTTTCTACCTAATTTTGTGGTTTTAATCATGTTTTGCAGATATTAGGTGTAAAGAAACAATTTGGAGAAAATGCTCTTAAAAATACCAAAAAAGTGCCAAAAATGGAAAAGCCACCTTCGGAAGCACTTTCGGAAGCCAAAACTCAGTCACCTTCGGAAGCACTTTCGGCGGTCGAAAGTCTAGTCTAGAGGCGAAAGTCCACCACCTTCGGCGGCACCTTCGGCCGCCGAACCTTTGCTCCAGAGCCGAAAGTCCTGCCGCCGAAACTAGACTTAGGCGGCCGAAAGTCCCTCCGAACAGCCTCCTCCTTGTTCAATAAGCCAAATCTTGAAGATCACATGTTTCCCACTTTATGCCATGCACATTCAATATTCAAATCAAGGCTCAACCTTCCTCTTTAGTGCATGAATAATGTGAAGAAGGCTTCTTGGATACACCTTGGGCAACAACAAAGACCAAAAAGCCCTTCTCTTGCCTTCACATACACATATTGGACCAAGGGCACTTTGGGCAACCAAGAAACCCTAGGCAGCCTCTCAAGTCCTATTTAAAGGCTTCAAGAAGACATGAAGAGGTAGATTTTGTTCCACACAACTTCTCCAAGGATTCGCCAAGGCTTCTCCAAGGGTTCTTCCCTTTAGTTCTTCATCTTCTTGCTTCCTTTTCTTTTATTTTCTGTTTTGGTTCAACCATGAGTGGCTGAAACCCTAATTCTAGTTGAAGTTTGGTTGAAACTAAGGTTGTTTAAAGGGTTGTGAGATCTGAACATAAAGTGTTTGCTTTTAGTTTATTCAATATTCATGCAATTGTGCTTAATTCTAAGATTGCTTTGTTGTTTTGATCAAATTGGCCACTTGATTCTTGATTGCAAAGTTAATTGATTGTTAGTTAGGATATTTGTTAGTCCGTAATTGCTGGAAATATTCTGACCTAAGAACACTTGGTGTAAAAACTATGGAATTGCATGATCTAGCAACATCTCATGCATTTGAGTAGCTAGGATTGGATCTCTCTCATTCTTTATGCAATTGACAATTGTTTTGATGCCAATGGCCCAAGGACATTCCTTGGAAATCTGTTAATTAGTAATTGATTAGAGGACGTTCCCTAATTGATTTAATCATAAGGAGAGACATGGTGGTAAGAAGCGTTTTCCACCCCCATAACTAATCTATTGAATAAATCATGAAAACCTAAGTTTCAATGATCAACCCAAACAACCAAAGTGGATCCATATCTTCAACTAGACCTTTCTCATATTGATTTTCTCTTTTATTTTGATTACTTGCTGTTTTAATTGCTTTCAATAGTTGTTAGTCAAATCATCTCAAAACCCCCTTTTTACTTTTATTGCACTTTACTTTCATTCAGCTTTCAATTACTTGCTTTCAATTGTGTTTTCAGTTAATTCTCTTGATCTTGATTGGGAAAAATAGACAGGTACTCAATTCTCTATGGATTCGATCCTTTACCACTATCTACAGTTGTAAGATTGTTGATAACCGTAGAGGTTATTTTTGACCGGCTTCGACCACCGCACTGTTAAAAAATTGGCGCCGTTGCCGGGGAATTGAGTTAACTTGTTTATTTTTCTTTTCATGACCAGATCTGAGCATAGGGACACTCTGCCCTTTGATCCAGAAATTGAACTGTAACGATCCGAAAATCGGACCGCTACCGGCGCTAGGATCCAGATCGACTTAAGGTCGCCGGGACCCGTAGCAAGCCTAACATACATCCTGTACATCTGGTATAATCCCATACATGATCAAACATAAGCATAAACTTTAAAACATAAAACTGTAAGCTTTTTCTTTCTTTCAAACACCAAGCTTAACCTGTGCATGCACAACTCATGATCGTAAACTCCAACACTAGAGTTCTCAACATCTACTCACGTGGGGCAACATACATTAAGCTTGGCTTTCCTGTCTCATTATAAAACATACATAGGGACCATGTACAAAGGGATTAACCACACTTCTAGGGCAAAGCACAACTCTATCTATTACATTACATTATTTTGCATCATAACATATGACATTTCAATACACATCTTTACCTTACATCATGTCCACTACTAGTCTATTACATAAACATGACCATGGACATAACCTGCTGATCTCCTGATTATCTCTGACCCTGCAAACCTAGGGTTAGGGGAGAGGGGTGAGCTAAAAGCCCAGTGAGCAGAACTAAAGAGAAAATCAGTTTATTATATCATATGCTTTCATGACATGTATCACATCACAAACAATACACATCAAGGATGAATTCGTCACCATTAGCCCTCTACATCTAGATCTCATCTCATAACAAATCCAACAATGCTCTATGCCAGGGGCGATACGGCCACGCCTGGACTTCACATAACTCTATGCCAGGGGCGATACGGCCACCCTAGTCTTTCATACTCTATGCCAGGGGCGATACGGCCACACCTGGTCTTTTCATCTCATATCATGCCATACGTGTCATATCGTGTCATATTATGTCATATCATATCACATCATACTGAGGGCTAATGGATCATCCAGTATTCATCCACATCATCATACATCATAATATGCAATGCAACATATTCGTGATCTCTAATGCAACAACCTATTACATAACATGGTATTCATGATGCATGAACATGCTTTGAACATTCAATTTCTTTAATATTAAAAGAGTTATGTTCTACTCACCTTGACTAGCTCCGAACCGACTCTGAAGCAGCTAACACTGCTAAGCACCTTGGTTCCTCGGGTCCGATCCTACATAGACGGACTCAGTGAGGTGCCAAACATACTCTAAACAATACATAAACAACTCCCCAAAAACCCTCTAAAACATCCTTAAAACAATCATAGAAAACACCCATGAAAGGGCTGGACAGGGCACTTTCGGCGGCCGAAGGTCCCTTCCAGAGACGAAAGTCATGCTGGTTCGGAGGCACTTCGACGGCCGAACCTTCTCTCCAGAGACGAAAGTCAGGCACTTTCGGCGGCCGAACATCACCTTCGGCGGCCGAAAGTCTGCTCCAGCTCCGAAACACAACTTTCGGGGGCAAGGTTTGGCGGCCAATCCATGCATCTATAGGCAGGTTCGGCGGCCGAAACCACCTTCGGCGGCCGAACCTGAGTTCTTCCAGAACTCAGCCCTTGTGCATACAAGCCTCCCAACCTCTCAAACAAGCCTCCAACCTCTTAAAACATGCCTAAACTTCTCAAAACCAAGCATAAACCCTTAGTCATGCATAAAGGAGCTTAACAACTAGATTAAACTCTAAAAACAACATCAAAAGCATACATAGGTAGCTCATGACCCACATAGGCCAAAACCACCAAAACATCCCACAATCTCACTTGCTCTTTCCCAATCATGCATACACTCTCCCACATGCATAAACTAGCTCAAACACATCACATAAACATACATTGGGCATAAAACCCACATAAACCCTAACATGCATATCTACCCATATTCAACCATCAAAACATCTTCAAACTTGCTTAAAACTTCTTTAAAACATAAAGGAAAACATAGATCTACACTTACCTCTTGAAGATCGAGGGTTGGTGCGACCCAAAGTTTGAGATATGGAGAACCCAAGCCCTTCAAGTCTCCAAGCTCTCCAAATCTTGATCCAAGCTTTAAAACTCTTCAAAACAACCATGTAGCTTATAAATCATGAAGGGTTTGAAGAAAAAGCATGAAAATGACTAGAGGAGGACATGAACACACCTGAGCTCGAGAATGGGGAGAAAACTCGCCCATTTTTCGTCTGAGTGCCTTTTATAGGTGGCCTGGTCGACTACCTTCGGCAGCCTAACGTGCCTCCTAAACTCATGCATGTTCGGCGGCCGAACCTGGTTTCTGCCCTCACACTTTTGGAAGCCTAAAGCACTCCCGAAACAGCCCCATGTTCGGCGGCCGAACCTAGCAAATGCCTCCTTAGCCTATTCTTTTCAAAACTCAAATTCTTTTCCATTTAAAACCATAAAATCATGTGAAAACATTTTAGAAAATACATTTTAACCCCCTAGAAGACTCTGGCATCCCCAGAAATTCCAGATTCCAACGGAGATTCCGCCGGAAAGTCGGGATTCCGATGCCGGGATCTAGCCGGGTATTACATGAACGCACAATCAGGAGGCTAGGAAAGCAAGCCTCAATCGCAGAACCTTCTGCCCAACCTTCGACCGCCGAACCATCCATACATTCAGCCGGCGAACCTTCCTTGCTCCAGCAACCAAATCTTGCACCAATGGCAGAACCTAATACACAAGCTGCTGCCCCTAATGGACATGTTGTCCAAAACCAAATCATTCAGGAAAATCTAGCAATAAGACCACAAGCACCAAGGGAAAGAACCATGAGAGAGTTAGCAACTCCTGTGGGTGATCATGCACCACTTTGCATCACCTATCCGCCTCTGACAGTTCCCTTTGAACTAAAGACAGGTTTGATACATCTTCTTCCTAAATTCAGAGGTAGAGAAAATGAAAATCCACACAAGCACTTGAAAGAATTTACTATTGTTTGTTCATCCATGAGACCTCAAGAGATCTCCGAAGATCATGTTAAATTAAGAGCTTTTCCCTTCTCATTAGATGACTATGCTAAAGATTGGTTATTTTATTTGCCACCTGGATCTATAACTTCTTAGGATGATATGGTCCAAACCTTTTTGGACAAATACTTCCCACCATCGAAATCAATTGACATAATAAGAGAAATCACTAGCATAAGATAGAAGCAAACTGAGGACTTATATGATTATTGGGAAAGGTTTGAAAGACTATGTACAGGTTGTCCACAACATGATATGTCAGACAAGGCCCTCATACAGTTCTTCTATGGAGGATTGCTCCCATCAGAAAGAAAATTCATAAATGTAGCTTGTGGAGGATCCATTATAGACAAGACACCGAGGGAGATGAGAGAGTTGATATCTACCCTTGCAGCCTCATCTAGGCAATATGGAGAAGAAAAACAACTGCAAAGAGCCAATGAGGTAAGTTCCTCTACTATTTCTGAACTGTCATCTGTGATGAAAGATTTTGCCATAGGATTGGTTCAACAGATGCAAGCAGTCCAGCCACTTAGGCCATGTGGGATCTGCTCTTATGTAGGACACTCAATTGATCAATGTCCTACACTCCAAGAAGATTCCCAGCAAGTCAATGCAATTGGAGGGTACAACAACCAGCCTAGATATGATCCATATTCAAACACATACAATCTATGTTGGAGAGACCATCCCAATTTCAGCTATGGAAGGGCCAACAACAATCAAAACTATCAAAGGAACCAAGCCCAACCAGCACCTTCAAATCCCATCCAACGCCTTGAGAAGATGATGGAGTCCATGGCAAGTGCTATACAAATCCTCAATCAGCGTGTAGATCTAATGACCTCATCCGGAAACAATTCCGATACCCAAGGTAAGCTCCCTTCTCAAACTGAAACTAACCCTAGACAGAATGTGAATGCCATCACTTTGAGAAGTGGGAAAGAACTTCAAGATGCTGATTATGAGCAAGAAGAGCAAGTAATGCAAGACCCAATGCAAACTGAAGCCCCTCCTGCGCAAACTGAAGCCACCCCTGCGTAAAAGACAGATCCGAAAGTAAGTTTTCACATCCCACCTCCTTTTCCAAAAAGATTTGAAAGAACACAAAAAGAAAAAGAAGAAAAGGAGATTCTTGAGACTTTTAAAAAAGTGGAAATCAACATACCACTGCTAGATGCTGTCAAGCAAATCCCAAGGTATGCAAAATTTCTAAAAGAGTTGTGTACAAATAGAAGAAAGCTAGCTGCAAGAGAGAAAGTAAGTGTAGGTGAGGTTGTCACTACTGTCATTAAAAGAGAGCTCCCTACTAAGTGCAAAGACAAATGTATGTTTGCTATCTCTTGCAAGATTGGGAATGTTGGAATCAAGAAAGCTATGTGTGATCTTGGTGCATCTATAAATGTTATGCCTCTCTCCATCTATAAATCTCTGAATGCATGTGCACTAAAAGACACAAGAGTTGTGATCCAACTAGCTGATAGATCTGTGGTATATCCATTAGGTGTTATAGAAGATGTGTTAGTCCAAGTAGATGAACTTGTCTTTCCTGCTGATTTTTATGTGATTGATACAAAGGAAGATAGTTGCAATACTAGTTCTGATATCCTTCTTGGACGTCCTTTCTTGAGTACTGCTAGAACTAAAATAGATGTGCATGATGGTACTTTAACCATGGAGTTTGAAGGAGAAGTGATTAAATACAATGTCTATGATGCCATGAAATATCCACATGATATGTCACCTGTCTATGGTCTTGACATTGTTGACTGTTTGAGCCAGGAGATTTTTGATGAAAATCAAGATGACATTCTTAATAGTGATTTCTGCCAAGAAACTGATCAGGTACAGATTGAGAGCCAGAAAGAGCCAAAACTCAAAGAAACAGTCTGTAGCATCCAACAGATTGATTTTGCGCAGATTGAAGACATTCGACCGCCGAATCCAGACCTCCTTCGGCCGCCGAACTTCGCTGCGTTCCAGATGCAAAATCCATCGCCACCGCCTGCCCAGCATACTGAAAACTTTCGGCAGCCGAACCCTACTGACTTTCGGCCGCCGAACTCAGTAACCATTCGGCCACCGAAGCTGATCTCCTCTCAGCCACCGAAACCTTCACCTCAGATTTTATCGCCTGTTGAAACTACTGATATTTGGCCGCCGAACTCCACCATCTTTCGGCCGCCGAACCTTGTTCCACAGACCCCAACGCAATCAAACTCTTCAACTCCACCTCCTTTGCAATCAAGTCAGAAAGTACCAGAATCAGATCTGAAACCTCTTTCAGACCATCTGAAGTACATGTACCTAGGAGCCAACAATACACTGCCAGTAATAGTTTCCAATGAGTTAAGCCAACATGAAGAAGTAAGCCTCTTGAAGGTACTACAGAAGCATAAAGGAGCCATAGGGTGGACCATAGATGACATCAAGGGCATTTCTCCTTCCACATGCATGCATAGGATACATATGGAAGATGAATGCAAGCCAGTCAGAGACGCTCAAAGAAGACTAAATCCACCCATGATGGAAGTAGTAAAGAAAGAAATAGTCAAGCTCCTTGATGTCGGTATCATATACCCAATCTCTGATAGCAAATGGGTGAGTCTTGTGCATGTAGTCCCAAAGAAAACTAGGATTACCATTGTGCCAAATGCTGAAGGAAAACTTGTTCCCACAAGAGTTCAAAATGGATGGAGAGTTTGCATGGACTATAGGAAGCTCAACGCTGCGACAAGGAAGGACCACTTCCCATTACCATTCATTGATCAGATGCTATAAAGGCTTGCAGGTAAGTCTCATTATTGTTGTCTTGATGGTTATTCAAGTTTTTATCAAATTCCAGTTGCTCCAGAGGACCAAGAGAAGACCACCTTCACTTGTCCCTTTGGTACTTTTGCCTTTAGAAGAATGCCATTTGGGCTATGCAATGCACCTGCCACCTTTCAGCGATGCATGATGAGCATATTCTCTGACTATGTGGGTAAGACCATTGAAGTGTTTATGGATGACTTCACAGTACATGGTAACTCCTTTGATGAATGTCTTGCTAATTTGGAAAAAATCCTACAGAGATGCCTTGAATCTAACCTTGTGCTTAATTATGAAAAATGTCATTTTATGGTTAATCAAGGCATGGTTTTAGGACATGTTGTTTCAGCTAAAAGGATTGAAGTGGACAAGGCCAAGGTAGACACAATTAAAAATCTGCCTTACCCTACCAATGTTAAAGACATCCGTTCTTTCCTTGGACATGCAGGATTCTACAGAAGATTCATAAAAGATTTTTCCAAAATCACACTGCTATTATGTAGATTGCTTCAACAGGATGTAACATTTGATTTTGATGCAGATTGCAAAAAGGCATTTGATTTTATTAAAGAATTGCTTGTGACTGCCCCAATTATTCAGGGGCCTGACTGGAACTTGCCATTTGAAATCATGTGTGATGCAAGCAATTATGCAGTAGGAGCAGTCTTGGGGCAACATGTGGGAAACTCACCCCATGCCATTCACTATGCTTCTCGCACACTGGATGCTGCACAAAGCAACTACACAACAACTGAAAAAGAGTTATTGGCAGTTGTGTTTGCTTTGGAGAAATTCAGACCTTACCTCTTGGGAACTAAAGTTATTGTCTATTCTGACCACGCAGCTTTGCGATATCTGATCAAGAAAAAGGAAGCAAAACCAAGACTCATTAGATGGATTCTTCTCCTACAAGAATTTGATCTGGAAATAAGAGACAAAAAGGGCAAAGAAAATTTTGTAGCCGACCATCTCAGCCGGCTTCCATCTAGCTCTACGCCTTGTCCAATCAAAGAAGAGTTCCCAGACGAACATTTGTTCGTCACTCATTCTGCCTAAAGAGAATCATGCCATGCACACCACACCCTAGGGGAGTATTCAGTTTCCTTTGTTCTCTTCTTTTCTTTTACATTGAGGACAATGCATGATTTAAGTGTGGGGGTGCATACTTCTTCTCTCTTTCTTCTTCTTCTCTTCTCCTTTCTTCCTTCCCTCTTCTGCGAATTCACATGCTTTCAGATGCAAAATTTTTCTTTTCACCTTTTAGTTTTGCATTTCTTTCAGTTAATTAGCCACAGTTGAAATTTTTTTCATTTTAGTTTGTTTATGCTTTCAATAAAACACACACAACCACAACCTTCTTCTTCTTTTTGTTTTGCTATACTCAAACTGATGAACTATGTTGGATGAGTATTTCTTTCCATGACCCCATTGATGTGATAGCTCTTTAAACTTATGTAGAATCAATTGCAGTGAGTTATATTCATGTTTGAGAATTGCCTTTTGAATTGAATCTTTGAGTTTGCCATGGTGAAAAATATATGGATGACCCTCAATTGATGAGAATAAATTGAAAGTTGTGTGAATGAAATTAATGTGACTTGATTTAGCAATTGGTGTTGATTTGCCCAAATCATTGAGAGAAAGAAAATTCAGCAAAGGCAAAGACCTCAAAAGCACAAAATCAAAAACTGTTCCAATGGTCAAAAGACTAAGAACAAAGCTAGTAGCCACTTGGAAAGGTGACCAACTGAGTAACTGGGGGTGGGTATCACAAATATGTACCTTCACGTCAAAAGGTTGGTGACTTTTTCAAGGAAAATCTAAGTGCAAAAGCCTGAATAAAGTACTTCAAGGTAAGGGCAAGTCACTCCGAAAGCTAGAAAAAGTCTTATCTAAACAATCAATGTGCATGTATGGTCTCTCTTAAGGAAAACAAATCCTAGCCATGGTAAGCAAAGGGAAACAAGGAAAGAGGGTAAGTAATCTTCATGCATATATTCTTCACTGCAATGATTCAAAATAGGGGTCTAGAGTAAGAGCTTAAGTGGAAATAAGGATCTAGAGCAAAGAAAACTTATTTGACTATGTTTATTTGCTTGAGGACAAGCAAAGAGCTAAGTGTGGGGGTATTTGATAGAGCACATTTTAGTCCATAATATCATGATCTTATAGATATTTATTTACACCTTTTCTACCTAATTTTGTAGTTTTAATCATGTTTTGCAGATATTAGGTGTAAAGGAACAATTTGGAGAAAATGCTCTTAAAAATGCCAAAAAAGTGCCAAAAATGGAAAAGCCACCTTCGGAAGCACTTTCGGAAGCCAAAACTCAGTCACCTTCGGAAGTACTTTCGGCGGTCGAAAGTCTGGTCCAGAGGCGAAAGTCCACCACTGTAATGACCCGAAAACCGATACCCCTCTGTAACGGCCCGAACCGCCACCGGCGCCAGGATCCAGATCGGCTTAAGGCCGCCGGGACCCGTAGCAAGCCAAACATACCTCCTATCACCTGGTCAAATCCCATACATGATCAAAACTTTAACATAAAAACTCAAACATATGATGTACATACCGAGCCTGACTTGTATGCGACATAACTGAAAACATAAAGAAACCCCCTACTAGAGCCCTCATCAAAACTCTAGCTGGGTCAACATAACATACATCAAGCTGGGATTACATCCAAAGAACTAGAACCTAACCTGTGCATGCATCAAACCACAACACAAGACCTCCACTAGGGTCCTCATCCATTACCATAGCGTGGTACACAACACATGCCACAAGTTTAGTTCAAACTCAACTCAACAATAAACCATAAACATAACTCCACTTAACTTTACATTACATTTCATTATCTTACAATACATTATATCAATTTATAATACATGTCCACACTAAAAGTACTAATCTAATACTATTACATAAGCAAGACCTTTACTCTTGAGACTTCCCGATCAACCTCAAACCTGCAACACTGGGGTTAGGGGAGAGGGGTGAGCTAAAAATCCCAGTGAGTAGAAACAAAGAAAACAGTTCATTAATTACATGCTTTCATGAAATGCGTCACAGCATAAACAAATCATATCGCGGATTGGACCTAACCCCAAAACATCCCTTCCAGTCTCAGTATGCCCGGCCCGGCCGGGTCTCACAACCTTCGTATGCCTGGCCCGGCCAGGTCTTACAACAACTGTATATGTATGCCTGGCCCAGCCAAGTCTCACAACATCTCTAGGGCTAGTGGGGTCATCCTTGATCCAATCTCCATCAACAGTAAATAATGCAATGCTTCATATTCGTGTAGCTAGTGCAATCAACCTATTACATATAAACATGATGCATGAGCATGCTTTAGGCATTTGATTTCATAAAATAAAAGATTAAGTTTAGTTCTACTCACCTCTGGCAGACGCTAGACTGACTCTGCAACTGCTAACACTGATGGCCTCCTCGGTCCCTCGGGTCCGGTCCTACACAGGTGGACTCGAATGAGGTGCCAACACACTCTAAACAACTCATAAACAACTACCCAAAAACCTCTTACAACATCACTTAAACATGCATAGAAAACAACCTTGAAAAGGCTGGATAGGGCACTTTCGGCGGCACCTTCGGCGGCCGAACCCTCTCTCCAGAGAGGAAACTCGGGCACCTTCGACGGCCGAAAGTCCCACTCCAGAGACGAAAGTCAGGCACTTTCGGCGGCCGAATCCTTCCTTCGGCAGCCGAAAGTCTTCTTTCAAGCCAAAACTCAACTTTCGGGGGCAAGGTTAGGCGGCCAAACCATGCATCCAAAGGCAGGTTCGGCGGCCGAAACCACCTTCGGCGGCCGAACCTGAGTTCTTCCCAGAAGGGCAGAACTCAGCTTCTCATGCATTCAAGCCTCCCAAACCTTCCAAACACCCCAAAACAAGCACCAAACCTTACCAAAACATGCATAAACCCTTAACCATGCACAAAAGAGCTTAATAGCTTGATTAAACTCCAAAAACAACATCAAAACATACATAGATAGCTTATGACCCACATAGGCCAAAACCATCAAAACAACCCATAATCTCACTTGCTCTTTCCCACTCATGCACACACTCTCCCACATGCATAACCTAGCCTAAACATTCAACATAGCATCATATAAACATACATGAGCATCACATAACATACATTGGGCATAAAACCCACATAAATCCTAACATGCATATCTACCCATACTCTACCATTAAAACTTTCATAAAACTTCAAAAGACACTAGGAAAGCAAAGATCTACACTTACCTCTTGAAGATCGAGGGTTGCGTGATCTCTTACTCGGAGGTGTGCAGAATCCAAGCTCCAAAAGCTCCAAGCTCCCAAAACTTCGATCTAAGCTTTAAAACTCTTCAAAATAACCATGGAACTCATGAAAACATGAAGGAGATGAAGAAAAACATGAAAACGGCCAAGGGAGGACAAAAACTCACCTGAGCTCGAGAAAGGGGAGAAAACTCGCCCATTTCCGATCTGAGGGCCCTTTATAGGTGGCCTGGTCAGAGACCTTCGGCAGCCTAACGTGCCCCCTAAACTCATGCATGTTCGGCGGCCGAACTTGAGGTTCAGCGGCCGAACCTTGGCTCGTTCAAACAAGACTTTTGGAGGCCAAAGGCGCTCCCGAAGCCTTCCCATGTTCGGCGGCCGAACTTCACTTTCGGTGGCCGAAATTGGCAAACGCCTCCTCGGTCTTTTCTTTTCAAAACTCAATTCTTTTTCATTTAAAACCATGAAATCAGTAAAAACCTTTTAGAAAACACATTTTACCCCTCTAGAAGCCTCTAGCATCTTCAGAAATTCCAGATTCCAACGGAGATTCCGCCGGAAGGTAAGGATTTCGATGCCGGAATCTAGTCGAGTATTACAACCACCTTCGGCGACACCTTCGGTGGCACCTTCAGCCGCCGAACCTTTGCTCCAGAGCCGAAAGTCTTGCCACCGAAACTAGACTTAGGCGGCCGAAAGTCCCTCCGAACAGCCTCCTCCTTGTTCAATAAGCCAAATCTTGAAGATCACATGTTTCCCACTTTATGCCATGCACATTCAATATTCAAATCAAGGCTCAACCTTCCTCTTTAGTGCATGAATAATGTGAAGAAGGCTTCTTGGATACACCTTGGGCAACAACAAAGACCAAAAAGCCCTTCTCTTGCCTTCACATACACATATTGGACCAAGGGCACTTTGGGCAACCAAGAAACCCTAGGCAGCCTCTCAAGTCCTATTTAAAGGCTTCAAGAAGACATGAAGAGGTAGATTTTGTTCCACACAACTTCTCCAAGGATTCGCCAAGGCTTCTCCAAGGGTTCTTCCCTTTAGTTCTTCATCTTCTTGCTTCCTTTTCTTTTATTTTCTGTTTTTGTTCAGCCATGAGTGGCTGAAACCCTAATTCTAGTTGAAGTTTGGTTGAAACTAAGGTTGTTTAAAGGGTTGTGAGATCTGAACATAAAGTGTTTGCTTTTGGTTTATTCAATATTCATGCAATTGTGCTTAATTCTAAGATTGCTTTGTTGTTTTGATCAAATTGGCCACTTGATTCTTGATTGCAAAGTTAATTGATTGTTAGTTAGGATATTTGTTAGTCCGTAATTGCTGGAAATATTCTGACCTAAGAACACTTGGTGTAAAAACTAAGGAATTGCATGATCTAGCAACATCTCATGCGTTTGAGTAGCTAGGATTGGATCTCTCTCATTCTTTATGCAATTGACAATTGTTTTGATGCCAATGGCCCAAGGACATTCCTTGGCAATCTGTTAATTAGTAATTGATTAGAGGATGTTCCCTAATTGATTTAATCATAAGGAGAGACATGGTGGTGAGAAGCGTTTTCCACCCCCATAACTAATCTATTGAATGAATCAAGAAAAACTAAGTTTCAATGATCAACCCAAACAACCAAAGTGGATCCATATCTTCAACTAGACCTTTCTCATATTGATTTTCTCTTTGATTTTGATTACTTGCAGTTTTAATTGCTTTCAATAGTTGTTAGTCAAATCATCTCAAAACCCCCTTTTTACTTTTATTGCACTTTACTTTCATTCAGCTTTCAATTACTTGCTTTCAATTGTGTTTTCAGTTAATTCTCTTGATCTTGATTGAGAAAAATAGACAGGTACTCAATTTTCTGTGGAGTCGATCCTTTACCACTATCTACAGTTGTAATATTGTTGATAACCGTAGAGGTTATTTTTAACCGGCTTCGACAACCGCACTGTCACTTCTCCCCTTTGGTTCTTTATCTTCTTGCTTTCTTTTCTTTTATTTTCTGTTTTGGTTCAGCCATGAGTGGCTAAAACTCTTAATTCTAGTTGAGGATTGGTTGAAACCAAGGTTGTTTAAAGGGTTGTGAGATCTGAATATAAAGTGTTTGCTTTTGATTAGTTCAATATTCATGCAATTGTGTGCTTAATTCTAAGATTGCTTTGTTGTTTTGATCAAATTGGCCACTTGATTCTTGATTGCAAAGTTAATTGATTGTTAGTTGGGATATTTGTTAGTCCGTAATTGCTGGAAATATTCTGACCTAAGAACACTTGGTGCAAAAACTAAGGAATTGCGTGATCTAGCAACATCTCATGCGTTTGAGTAGCTAGGATTGGATCTCTCTCATTCTTTATGCAATTGACAATTGTTTTGATGCTTATGGCCCAAGGACGTTCCTTGGCAATTTGTTGATTAGTAATTGATTAGAGGACGTTCCCTAATTGATTTAATCATAAGGAGAGACATGGTGGTGAGAAGCGTTTTCCATCCCCATAACTAATCTATTGAACCAATCAAGAAAACATAAGTTTCAATGATCAACCCAAACAACCAAAGTGGATCCATATCTTCAACTAGACTTTTCTCATATTGATTTCCTCTTTTATTTTAATTACTTGTTGTTTTAATTGCCTTCAATAGTTGTTAGTCAAATCAATCTCAAAATCCCCTTTTTACTTTATTGCACTTTACTTTTGATCTACTTGCTTTCAATTGTGCTTTCAGTTGATTCTCTTGATCTTGTTTGGGAAAAATAGATAAGTACTCAATTCTCTGTGGATTCGATCCTTTACCACTATCTGCAGTTGTAAGAATGTTGATAACCGTAGAGGTTATTTTTGACCGGCTTCGACAACCGCACTGTCAAAAATTGGCGCCGTTGCCGGGGAATTGATTTAACTTGTTTATTTTTCTTTCATGACCAGATTTGAACACAGGGACACTCTGCCCTTTGATCCAAAAATTGAACGCACAATCAGGAGGCTAGGAAAGCAAGCCTCAAACGCAGAACCTTCTGCCCAACATTCGGCCGCCGAATCATCTCAACCTTCGACCGCCGAACCTTCCTTGCTCCAGCAACCGAATCTTGCACCAATGGCAGAACCTAATGCACAAGCTGCTGCGCCTAATGGACATGCTGTCCCGAACCAAATCATTCAGGAAAATCCAGCAATAAGGCCACAAGTACCAAGAGAAAGAACCATGAGAGAGTTGGCAACACCCGTTGGCGATCATGCACCAATTTGCATCACTTATCCACCTCTGAAAGTTCCTTTCAAACTAAAGACAGGTTTGATTCATCTTCTCCCTAAATTTAGAGGTAGAGAGAATGAAAATCCACACAAACACTTGAAAGAATTCAACATTGTCTGTTCATCTATGAGACCTCAAGGTATATCTGAAGATCATGTTAAATTAAGAGTTTTTCCCTTTTCATTAGATGACTTTGCTAAAGATTGGTTATTTTATTTGCCGCCTAGATCTATAACTTCTTGGGATGATATGGTCCAAACCTTTCTGGACAAATACTTCCCACCATCTAAATCAATTGGCATAATAAGAGAAATTACTAGCATAAGACAGAAACAAACTGAGGACTTATATGATTATTGGGAAAGGTTTGAAAGACTATGTACAGGTTGTCCACAACATGATATGTCAGACAGGTCCCTCATATAGTTCTTTTATAGAGGATTGCTCTCATCAGAAAGAAAATTCATAGATGTAGCTTGTGGAGGATCTATTGTAGACAATACACCTAGAGAGATGCGAGAGTTAATCTCCACACTTGCAGCCTCATCTAGGCAATATGGAGAAGAAAAGCAAATGCAAAGAGGAGTGAATGAGGTAAGTTCACCTACTGTTTCTGAACTGACAGCTGTTATGAAAGATTTTGCTATAGGATTGGTTCAACAGATGCAAGCAGCCCAGCAACCTAGGCCATGTGGGATCTGTTCATATATAGGACATCCAACTGATCAATGTCCTACACTCCAAGAAGACCCCCAGCAAGTCAATGCAATTGGAGGGTACAATAACCAGCCTAGACATGATCCATATTCAAACACATACAATCCAGGTTGGAGAGACCACTCCAATTTCAGCTATGGAAGGGCAAACAACAATCAGAACCATCAGAACTACCACATAAATCAAGCCCAACCATCACCTTCAAGTTCCAATCAGCACCTTGAAAAGATAGTGGAGACACTTACAAGCACTGTACAAAGTCTCCAACAACAGATGGGACAAGTAACCACATTCATGAACAAAGTTGTGTCCCAAGGTAAACTCCCTTCTCAAACTGAAACTAATCCTAGACAGAATGTGAGTGCCATTACTTTGAGAAGTGGGAAAGAACTTCAAGATGCTGGTTATGAGCAAGAAAAGCAAGTTGCGCAAGAACCAATTGATTCAGAACCTCCAGCGCAATCTGAAGCCATCCCTACGCATAAGTCTAATCAAAAGGTAAGCTTCCACATTCCACCTCCTTTTCCAAAAAGATTTGAAAGAGCACAAAAAGAAAAAGAAGAAAAGGAGATTCTTGAGACTTTCAGAAAAGTGGAAATCAATATACCTCTGCTAGATGCTGTTAAGCAGATTCTAAGGTACGCAAAATTTCTGAAAGAATTGTGCACCAATAGAAGAAAGCTAGCTGCAAGAGAAAAAGTAAGTGTAGGTGAGGTTGTCACTACTGTTATTAAAAGAGAACTCCCTACTAAATGCAAAGATAAATGTATGTTTGCTATTTCTTGCAAGATTGGGAATGTTGGAATTAAGAAAGCCATGTGTGATCTTGGTGCATCTATAAATGTCATGCCACTCTCCATCTATAAATCTCTGAATGCATGTGCACTAAAAGACACAAGAGTTGTAATTCAATTAATTGATAGATCTGTGGTATATCCCATAGGTGTTCTAGAAGATGTTTTAGTCCAAGTAGATGAACTAGTCTTTCCTGCAGACTTTTATGTGATTGATACTAAGGAAGATAGTTGCAATACTAGTTCTGGTATCCTTCTTGGGCGTCCTTTCTTGAGTACTGCTAGGACTAAGATTGATGTGCATGATGGCACTTTGACTATGGAATTTGAAGGGGAAGTCATTAAGTTTAATGTCTATGATGCCATAAAATATCCACATGATATGTCTCCTGTTTATGGTCTTGATATTATTGACTGTTTAAGCCAGGAAGTTTTTGATGAAAACCAAGATGATATCCTTAACAGTGATTTTTGCAGAGATACTGATCAGGTACAGATTGAGAGCCAGAAAGAGCTAAAACTCAAAGAAACAGTCTGTAGCATCCAACAAATTGATGTTGCGCAGATTGAAAATATTTGGCCGTCGAATCCAGACCTCCTTCGGCCGCCGAACATGACTGCCTTTCAGACGCAGAATCCATCACCACAGCCTACTGAAAACTTTCGGCCTCCGAATCCAGACATCCTTCGGCCGCCGAACTCAGCAACCATTCGGCCACAAAAATTGAACGCCCTTCAGCCGCCGAACCCTTCACCCCAGATCCCATCGCCTGCTGAAACAGCCGCCGAATACAGACGTCCTTCGGCCACCGAACCTTGTTCCACAGCCTCCAACACAAGCAAGCTCTTCCAGTTCCCCTTTGCAGCCAAGCCAAGAGCACCTTTCAGAATCTGAAGAATGTAAGGAAGACCTACTTGAACAAATCTTCCTTGCTCAATCTGATGAACCATGGTACGCAGACATGGTGAACTACTTGGCCACAGGTAACTTACCTTCTGACATGTCAAAACACACCAAAGACAAGATAAAGAAAGATGCCAGGTACTATGTTTGGGATGAACCATATTTGTGGAAACATTATGCTGATCAAATGATAAGGAGATGTATTCCTGACCAAGAAATAGCTTCTGTGCTTACTTTTTGTCATTCATATAGTTTTGGTGGACACTTTGGTCCAAGAAAGACTGCTCATAAGATACTTGAAAGTGGCCTGTTTTGGCCCACCATTTTTCGAGATGCCTTTCTGTTTTATAGATCATGTGCTAGGTGTCAACAAACTAGAAATCTGAGCAAAAGAAATCAAATGCCACAGAATCCCATCATGGTCTGTGAGGTATTTGATGTTTGGGGCATAGACTTCATGGGGCCATTCCCACCATCCTTTGGATACACTTACATCATCCTTGCAGTGGATTATGTGTCCAAATGGGTGGAAGTTAGAGCAACTAAGACTGATGATGCCAAGGCAGTAGTAGACTTTGTGAAGACCAACATCTTTGCCAGATATGGAGTACCTAAGGCAATCATCAGTGACAGAGGGACCCATTTCTGCAATAAGGTAGTTGAAAGCCTTCTCAGAAAGCACAATGTGATCCATAGAACATCCACAACATACCACCCTCAGACAAATGGGCAAGCTGAAGTGTCCAATAGAGAAATCAAGGCCATCCTTGAAAAGACAGTGTCTCCTAACCGAAAGGACTGGAGCACAAGGTTAGAAGATGCTTTATGGGCCTACAGAATAGCTTACAAGACCCCCATAGGTATGTCTCCTTACAGAATGGTCTATGGAAAAGCTTGTCACCTTCCAGTTGAGCTTGAACACAAGGCCTATTGGGCTGTAAAGAATTGCAACATGGACCTCAAAGAAGCTGGACACCACTGCAAGTTGCAACTGCAAGAGCTAGAAGAAATAAGACGAGATGCATATGAGACTTCTTAGAACTACAAAATAAAAACCAAAGCCTCCCATGACAGTCATCTTTTAAGAAAACAATTTGAGGTTGGTGATAAAGTCTTACTCTTTGATTCTCGTTTGAAGTTGTTTCCAGGAAAGCTACGGTCTAGGTGGATTGGACCATTCATTATGGAACATGCCTATCCCCATGGAGCTATAGACATCAAAAGCATAGAAACTGGAAAGATCTTCAAAGTAAATGGGCATTGACTGAAGCCATACTATGAAGGATTCGTAGTGCAAGTAGTGGAAGAAATTCCACTCTCTCAGCTAGCCTAAGTGAATCGCAACATGCACCACACCCCAGGGGAGTACTCAGTTTCCTTTGTTCTCTTCTTTTCTTATACATTGAAGACAATGCATGATTTAAGTGTGGGGGTGCATATGTCTCTTCCTCTTCTTCTTCTTCTCCTCTTCTCTTCTTCTTCTTCTTCCCTTCTTCTTCTGCAAATTCACAATGCTTCCAGAACTGCGAAATTTTTTTCTTTTCCCCTTCAGTTTTACTTTGAATAGCCACAGTTGAAATTTTTTCATTTTTAGTTATTTATGCTTTCAATAAATCACACACAACCACAACCTTCTTCTTCTTTTTGTTTTGCTCTACTCAACTGATGAACTATGTTGGATGAGTTTTTCTTTCCATGACCCCATTGATGTGATAACTTTTTAAACTTATGTTGAATCAATTGCAGTGAGTTGTATTCATGTTTGAGAATTGCCTTTTGAATTGAATCTTTGAGTTTGCCATGGTGAAAAATATATTGATGACCCTCATTAGAGAATAAATTGAAAGTTGTGTGAATGAACTTAATGTGGCTTGATTTAGCAATTGGTGTTGATTTGCCGAAATCATTGAGAGAAAGAAAATTCAGCAAAGGCAAAGACCTCAAAAGCACAAATCAAAAACTGTTCCAATGGTCAAAAGACTAAGAACAAAGCTAGTAGCCACTTGGAAGGGTGACCAACTGAGTAACTGGGGGTGGGTATCACAAATATGTACCTTCACGTAAAAAGGTTGGTGACTTTTTCAAGGAAAATCTAAGTGCAAAAGCCTGAATAAAGTACTTCAAGGTAAGGGCAAGTCAATCCAAAAGCTAGAAAAAGTCTTAACAAATTAATGTGCATGTATGGTCTCTCTTGCGGAAAACAAATCTTAGCCATGGTAAGCAAAAGAAAACAAGGAAAGAAGGTAAGTAATCTTCATGCATATATTCTTCACTGCAATGATTCAAAATAGGTGTCTAGAGTAAGAGCTTAACTGGAAATAAGGATCTAGAGCAAAGAAAGCTTATTTGACTATGTTTATTTGCTTGAGGACAAGCAAAAGGCTAAGTGTGGGGGTATTTGATAGAGCATATTTTAGTCCATATTATCATGATCTTATTGATATTTATTTACACATTTCCTACCTAATTTTGTGGTTTTAATCATGTTTTGAAGATATTAGGTGTAAAGAGACATTCTGGAGAAAATGCTCTTAAAACTGCCAAAAAGTGCCAAAAATAGAAATTCACCTTCGGAAGCACCTTTGGAAGCTGAAAGTGGCCTCCAGATCCAAAACTCCACCACTTTCGGAAGCACCTTCGGAAGCACCTTCGGAATCCGAAAGTAACCCACCTTCGAAAGCACTTTCGGAAGCCGAAAGTCAGGTCCAGAGCCGAAAGTCACCCATCTTCGGAGGCACCTTCGGCCGCCGAACCTTCACTCCAGAGCCGAAAGTCCAGCCTCCGAAACTAATCTTAGGCAGCCGAAAGTCCCTCCGAACTTCCTCTTCCTTATTCAAGAAGCCAAATCTTGAAGATCACATGTTTCCCACTTCATGCCATGCACATTCAAATTTCAAAACAAGGCTCCACCTTCCTCTTTAGTGCATGAAGAAGACTTCTTGGATACACCTTGGGCAACAACAAAGACCAAAAAGTCCTTGCAACTCCACACAAGGCACATACAAGACCAAGGGCACTTTGGGCAATCTCTAAAAGATGTATGGACACCTAAGAAACCCTAGGCAGCCTCTCAACACCTATTTAAAGGCCTCAAGAACACAAGAAGGGGGACAACACAACTCCTCCAAGGTTCGGCCAAGGCTCTCCAAAGATTCTCCCCTTTGGTTCTTCATCTTCTTGCTTTCTTTTCTTTTATTTTCTGTTTTGGTTCAGCCATGAGTGGCTGAAACCCTTAATTCTAATTGAGGATTGGTTGAAACTAAGGTTGTTTAAAGGGTTGTGAGATCTGAATATAAAGTGTTTGCTTTTGATTAGTTCAATATTCATGCAATTGTGTGCTTAATTCTAAGATTGCTTTGTTGTTTTGATCAAATTGGCCACTTGATTGTTGATTGCAAAGTTAATTGATTGTTAGTTGGGATATTTGTTAGTCTATAATTGCTGGAAATATTCTGACCTAAGTGACAGAGCGCATTTTAGGCCATATTATCATGATCTTAATGATGTTTATTTGCACAGTTTCTGCCTAATTTGGTTGTTTTGTTCATGTTCTACAGAAACTAGGTGTGAAAAGACATTCTGGAGAAAATGTGGTTAAAACTGCCAAAAAGTGCCAAATATGGAAAGTTCCAGAAAAGGAAAGTTTTCATATATGGAAAGTTCCAAATAAGGAAAGTTTCATATATGGAAAGTGCCAAACAAGGAAAGAGTCAAAGAGCGCAGCCAGCAAACTGTCCGAAATTCGAACTGCAGAATCCTTCCTGCCTTGTTTAGAACGTGTGCCAAGAAAGGAAAGTCTTCAAATAAGGCAAGTTTTCAGAAAAGGAAAGTCTTCAAATGAGGAAAGTGCAGAGGCAAAAGCAAATAAGGAAAGCTCGGTCAGAGGATTATTTAAAATTCAAATCGCAGATATTTCTTTCCTTATTCAAAGATGTGCACATACTGCAGCAGTCATATCTTCCAATTTAGGCAGCGAGATCTCATGAAGGCACACTTGCCTCTTCTGCGTTCAACGTTTAAAATTCAAACGAAGGCTCCACCTAAAAAGGAAAGACTTGGCAGATCCACTTTCCCTTCTGCATTCAATGACTGCGCACCACTTGCCTCTTGCAACACAATCTGCGCGCCACTCCCTATTCAGGAAGGAGATCTCTAAGCACTTGGCCTTCATACAGTCCAGATTCATAATTCAATAGAGGATCCATCTAAATAGGAAGTTTGGACAGCAAATATTTCCTATACAGTGCTGTCCGCGCGCCTACCTCTTCTGCAAAGCCTGATCCGCGCGCCTCCTTCCCTTTCAGTGCTATCCGCGCGCATGCCTCTCTCCTGCAGAGCAAGCCACGACTTTTCTTCCTCTATTGGCATCCTTGGATCGCTCTTCCTTCCTTTTCAGACACAAGGTACGCTCCTTTCCTATTCTGAAAGCCATCTGCGCGCACCTGCCTTCTGAAGTGCATGCACTATGATTCTTTCCTCTTCTGCAACAACTTGGGCAGCAAGTTGAGTTTGGGCAGCAACTTGGGCAGCCTCTACACTAATAAGGAAGACCTAGGCAGCATCAAAACTCTATAAAAAGGTACTCTCTTTGGCAGCCACGAATTTTTTTGGGACACTTTCAGACTCATCTTCTCCTTCTCCATCCGGATCAAGCAAGGCCGCGCCTCCACCACCTTCGGCTTCTTCTTTTCTTCTTCTACCTTTCTTTATGGTTTTTGTTTCAGCCATGAGTGGCTGAACCCTTTCATTCTAGTTGAAGATCAAGTGAAGCTTTAGTTGTATTGTGGATTGAGAGACTTGGACATTCATTGTTTTACCTTTTGTTATTCAATATTCTTGTGATTTCATGCTTAAGGATATTATTGCTTTGTTATTTAAGATCTCCTTTGATTTTTGTTGCAAAGTGATATATTGTTGTTTTGAATGATTTTAAGTCCGTATTTGCTTGAATCGTTTGAACATAAGAACACTTGGTGCACAACCAAGGAAATTGCATGATCTAGTGTTGTCTCCATGCATGTGGGTGACTAGAATTGGTTCTCTCCATTACTTTATGCGATTGACTTTTGCAAAAGGCCTAAGGCTCAAAGACGTTCTTTGGCAATTGTTAATTAGTAATTGATTGGTGGACTTTCCCTAATTAATTTAATCTAAAAGAGAGACTATGGATGTGAGAAGCTTCTTCAATCTCCATAGCCAATTTATTGAATCAACAAAGGAACATTTGAGTCAATGATCAATCCCATCAACTAAAGTGGATCTAAATCTTCAACTAGAGCTTTTACCATCATTGTTTTACCCTCAATTTACTTTCTGCTTACTTTTTAATTACTCTTTTCATTAGCTTAATCAAATCAATCTCAATACCCCCATTTTTACTTTACATGCACTTGCACTTTCTTTTCTTTTCTGCTCTCTTTAATTTGGTCTATTCAAGGAAGGTAAACGAGTATCAATTCCCTGTGGATACGATCCTCTTACCACTGTCTGCAATTTTAATATTGTTGGTAGTTAAACAGGTTATTTATTTTGACCGGCTTCGACAACCGTTCTGTCAAAATTGGCGCCGTTGCCGGGGAGTTGTCTAACTTGTTTATTTTCTTTCTTTTATGACCAGATCTGGACGCGAGGAAATTCTACCTTACGATCCAGAAATTGAGCGCACAATCAGGAGATTAGGTAAGCAAACAGGTACACATTTGAGGACTGCGCAATCCGGATCTACGCAAAGACACCTTGAAATCGCAGATCAGCCCCAGGAATCAAGTCCAACCAGCACCTGCAAATTCAGACCATGCCATTGGTGAGTTGACAAAGACGATACAAGTGCTGTAACTGCAGATCGGGGAATTGGCCTCCGCAATGAACAGATCTGGCATTCAAGGTAAGTTACCTTCTCAAACAGAAGACAATCCTAGAGAGAATGTGAATGCTATAACACTGAGAAGTGGGAAGGAGCTCCAACATGCCAAGACAGATGAGCCAGAAACCATTCCTGCGCAAGAATCAGAGGTTTCAGCTGAAACCACCCCTGCGCAACATCCACCTGAGCCGGCTAGCCATCCTCCTGCGCAAACTGAAGCACCTTCTGCGCAAAAGGATGACCCCCAGGTACGTTTTCAGATCCCTCCCCCTTTTCCGAAGAGATTTGAGAAAGCACAGAAAGAAAAAGAGGAAAGGGAGATCCTTGACACCTTCAGGAAGGTGCAGATCAACATACCTCTGCTAGATGCTGTGAAGCAGATTCCCAGGTACGCGAAATTTTTGAAAGAACTATGTACCAACAGAAGGAAGCTGGCAGAGAGGGAAAAGGTAAGTGTAGGTGAAGTTGTGACAGCTGTCATTAAAAGAGAACTTCCAGCCAAGTGTAAGGACAAGGGCATGTTTGCAATCTCTTGTAAGATAGGAAATGTTGGGATTAGAAAGGCTATGTGTGATCTAGGTGCATCGATAAATGTTATGCCCCTGTCCATTTACAATTCTCTGAATGCAGGTGCACTGAAGGAAACTAGAGTTGTAATTCAACTAGCTGACAGATCCGTGGTATACCCAAAAGGTGTGCTCGAAGATGTTCTAGTGCAAGTAGATGAGCTTGTCTTCCCAGCAGACTTTTACGTGATTGACACTAAGGAAGACCGCTGCAGCACATCTTCAGACATCCTTCTTGGACGTCCTTTCTTGAGCACTGCCAGAACCAAAATAGATGTGCACGATGGTACCTTGACCATGGAATTTGAAGGGGAAGTAATCAAATTTAATGTCTATGATGCAATGAAATTTCCCCACGATTTTTCCCCTGTTTATGGTTTAGACATGATTGATTGTTTGAGTCAACAGATTTTTAATGAGAATCATGCTGATGTGCTAAACCGTGACTTTTGCAGGGAATCTGATCTGAAAAATGAAGAGCCAGAATTGACAGAAACCGTCTGCAGCATTCAAGAGCTGAGCTGCAAACCACTGCAGGAAGAACAGGTGGAAATCGCACCACTCCAGAAAGGACTGCAGGACCAATCGCAGAAGACCTTTCAGCTTCCGCAGAAAGGCATCCTTAGGCCGCCGAACTCCTCAATGCCTCAATCGGCGCCTCCTGAGCCACTTCCGCAACACCATCTGCCTCCAGATCCAGCGCAAATGGTCCAGGTGCAACAAGCAGAATCTAGTTCGACAGGACAATAGGCAACAGAACAAGGAACTTCAGAGTCAGACCTGAAACCTCTTCCGAGTCACTTGAAATATGCATTCTTGGGAGCAGGAAAGACACTCCCGGTGATCGTGTCTAATCGATTGAGCCAACTTGAAGAAGAAAGCCTGCTGAAGGTACTGAGAAAGCACAAGCAAGCCATGGGTTGGACCATAGATGACATCAAAGGTATTTCACCCACCACGTGCATGCATAAAATACACCTCGAGGAGGAATGCAAGCCAGTCAGAGAAGCACAAAGAAGACTGAATCCACCCATGATGGAGGTGGTGAAGAAGGAGATAATCAAGCTCCTAGATGCAGGAATCATCTACCCTATCTCTGATAGCAAATGGGTAAGTCCTGTACATGTGGTTCCTAAGAAAACTGGGATCACCATTGTGCCAAACGCTGAGGGAGAACTCGTTCCAACTAGAGTTCAGAATGGATGGAGAGTTTGTATGGATTACAGAAAGCTAAATGCAGCCACGAGGAAAGATCACTTTCCTCTGCCTTTCATTGATCAGATGCTCGAGAGACTCGCAGGTAAGTCCCACTACTGTTGTCTTGATGGTTATTCAGGTTTTTACCAGATTCCAGTGGCCCCAGAAGATCAAGAAAAGACGACATTCACCTGTCCTTTTGGCACTTTCGCCTTCAGAAGAATGCCCTTTGGACTTTGCAATGCTCCAGCCACCTTTCAGCGATGTATGATGAGCATATTTTCTTATTATGTTGAGAAAATCATTGAGGTATTTATGGATGATTTTACAGTTTATGGCAACTCTTTTGAAGAATGCCTTACTAATCTTGAAAAGATCCTACAGAGATGCATTGAATCGAATCTTGTTCTGAACTATGAAAAATGTCACTTTATGGTGAACCAAGGTTTGGTTTTAGGCCATGTTGTCTCAGCTGAAGGCATTGAAGTGGACAAAGCAAAGGTGGACACCATCAAAGATCTACCCTACCCCACCAATGTTAAAGAGATTCGCTCTTTCCTTGGTCATGCAGGGTTCTATAGGAGATTTATAAAAGATTTCTCTAAAATCACTTTGCCTTTATGCAGGTTGCTCCAACAAGATGTAACTTTTGACTTTGATGCAGATTGCAAGAAAGCCTTTGACTTGATAAAAGAACTGCTTGTGACTGCCCCAATCATTCAGGCTCCTGACTGGAATTTGCCCTTTGAGATCATGTGTGATGCAAGCAATTATGCTGTGGGAGCAGTCTTGGGGCAACGTGTGGGGAACTCACCCCATGTGATCCAATACGCCTCTCGTACACTGGATGCCGCCCAAAGCAACTACTCAACAATAGAAAAAGAGTTCCTAGCTGTTGTGTTCGCCTTAGAGAAATTCAGACCATATCTCTTGGGAACTAAGGTCACCATCTACTCTGACCATGCTGCCTTGCGATATCTGCTCAAGAAAAAGGAATCCAAACCGAGACTCATTCGGTGGATTTTGTTGTTGCAAGAGTTTGACCTTGAGATCCGAGATAAGAAAGGGAAAGAGAATCTGGTGGCTGACCACCTCAGCCGATTCCCTTCTAGCTCTGTGCCATGTCCAGTCAAGAAGGACTTCCCAGACGAACACCTGTTCGTCACTCATTCTGAATAGGCTCATCGCACCATGCCAACCACACCAAAGGGAAGTACTCAGTTTCTTTGATCTTTTATGTTTCTATTACATTGAGGACAATGTATGATTTAGGTGTGGGGGTACGGCATTTTAATTTTTGCATTTTAATTTTTGCTTTAGATTTTTGCGTCTTTGCTTTCAGTTTTTCAGTTTGCGTTTTTTTTTTTTTGCTTTCAGTTATTCCTTTCAGTTTGCGTTTTGCTTTCAGTTTTTTTTAAAATTTTTCGTTTTTCTTGCTTTCAATAACACACACATCCACAATCTTCTTCTTGATTTGCTTTACTCGAACTGATAAACTATGTTGAATGAACTTTCTCTCCATGGCCCCATTGATGTGATGACTCTTTAAACCTAGGTTGAATCAATTGCAATAAGATGTATTCATGTTTGGGAATTGCTTTTGAATTGAATCCTTGAGCTTGACATGGTGAAAAACATACTGATGACCCTCAACTGATGAGAATAAATTGAAATTGTGTGAATGAACTTAATGTGACTTGTTAGCAATTGGTGTTGATTTGCCCAAATCATTGAGAAAAGAAATTCAGAAAAGGCCTAGACTTCATAAGCACAATGTGAAAACTATTCCAATGGTCAACAGACTATGAACAGAGCTAGTAGCCACTTGGACAGGTGACCAACTGAGTAACTGGGGTGGGTATCACCAATATGTACCTTCACGTCAAAAGGTTGGTGACTTTTCCAAGCAAGTTTAAAGTGCAAAAAGGCTGAATTAAGTACTTCAAGGTAAGGGCAAGTCACTCTGAAAGCTAGATTAAGTCTTTGAATGAACAAGAACTAATGCATGTATGATCTCTCTCTTGAGGAAAACCAATCCTAACCATGGTAAGTAAAGGGAAACAAGGAAAGAGGTAAGTAACCTTGATGCATACATTCTTTATTGCAATGATTCAAAATAGGGGTCTAGAGTAAGAGCTTAAGTAGACATAAAGGATCTAAGTGAAGAGAGTTTGTTCAACTGTGTTTGTTTGCTTGAGGACAAGCAAAGGGTTAGGTGTGGGGGTATTTGACAGAGCGCATTTTAGGCCATATTATCATGATCTTAATGATGTTTATTTGCACAGTTTCTGCCTAATTTGGTTGTTTTGTTCATGTTCTACAGAAACTAGGTGTGAAAAGACATTCTGGAGAAAATGTGGTTAAAACTGCCAAAAAGTGCCAAATATGGAAAGTTCCAGAAAAGGAAAGTTTTCATATATGGAAAGTTCCAAATAAGGAAAGTTTCATATATGGAAAGTGCCAAACAAGGAAAGAGTCAAAGAGCGCAGCCAGCAAACTGTCCGAAATTCGAACTGCAGAATCCTTCCTGCCTTGTTTAGAACGTGTGCCAAGAAAGGAAAGTCTTCAAATAAGGCAAGTTTTCAGAAAAGGAAAGTCTTCAAATGAGGAAAGTGCAGAGGCAAAAGCAAATAAGGAAAGCTCGGTCAGAGGATTATTTAAAATTCAAATCGCAGATATTTCTTTCCTTATTCAAAGATGTGCACATACTGCAGCAGTCATATCTTCCAATTTAGGCAGCGAGATCTCATGAAGGCACACTTGCCTCTTCTGCGTTCAACGTTTAAAATTCAAACGAAGGCTCCACCTAAAAAGGAAAGACTTGGCAGATCCACTTTCCCTTCTGCATTCAATGACTGCGCACCACTTGCCTCTTGCAACACAATCTGCGCGCCACTCCCTATTCAGGAAGGAGATCTCTATGCACTTGGCCTTCATACAGTCCAGATTTATAATTCAATAGAGGATCCATCTAAATAGGAAGTTTGGACAGCAAATATTTCCTATACAGTGCTGTCCGCGCGCCTACCTCTTCTGCAAAGCCTGATCCGCGCGCCTCCTTCCCTTTCAGTGCTATCCGCGCGTATGCCTCTCTCCTGCAGAGCAAGCCACGACTTTTCTTCCTCTATTGGCATCCTTGGATCGCTCTTCCTTCCTTTTCAGACACAAGGTACGCTCCTTTCCTATTCTGAAAGCCATCTGCGCGCACCTGCCTTCTGAAGTGCATGCACTATGATTCTTTCCTCTTCTGCAACAACTTGGGCAGCAAGTTGAGTTTGGGCAGCAACTTGGGCAGCCTCTACACTAATAAGGAAGACCTAGGCAGCATCAAAACTCTATAAAAAGGTACTCTCTTTGGCAGCCACGAATTTTTTTGGGACACTTTCAGACTCATCTTCTCCTTCTCCATCCGGATCAAGCAAGGCCGCGCCTCCACCACCTTCGGCTTCTTCTTTTCTTCTTCTACCTTTCTTTATGGTTTTTGTTTCAGCCATGAGTGGCTGAACCCTTTCATTCTAGTTGAAGATCAAGTGAAGCTTTAGTTGTATTGTGGATTGAGAGACTTGGACATTCATTGTTTTACCTTTTGTTATTCAATATTCTTGTGATTTCATGCTTAAGGATATTATTGCTTTGTTATTTAAGATCTCCTTTGATTTTTGTTGCAAAGTGATATATTGTTGTTTTGAATGATTTTAAGTCCGTATTTGCTTGAATCGTTTGAACATAAGAACACTTGGTGCACAACCAAGGAAATTGCATGATCTAGTGTTGTCTCCATGCATGTGGGTGACTAGAATTGGTTCTCTCCATTACTTTATGCGATTGACTTTTGCAAAAGGCCTAAGGCTCAAAGACGTTCTTTGGCAATTGTTAATTAGTAATTGATTGGTGGACTTTCCCTAATTAATTTAATCTAAAAGAGAGACTATGGATGTGAGAAGCTTCTTCAATCTCCATAGCCAATTTATTGAATCAACAAAGGAACATTTGAGTCAATGATCAATCCCATCAACTAAAGTGGATCTAAATCTTCAACTAGAGCTTTTACCATCATTGTTTTACCCTCAATTTACTTTCTGCTTACTTTTTAATTACTCTTTTCATTAGCTTAATCAAATCAATCTCAATACCCCCATTTTTACTTTACATGCACTTGCACTTTCTTTTCTTTTCTGCTCTCTTTAATTTGGTCTATTCAAGGAAGGTAAACGAGTATCAATTCCCTGTGGATACGATCCTCTTACCACTGTCTGCAATTTTAATATTGTTGGTAGTTAAATAGGTTATTTATTTTGACCGGCTTCGACAACCGTTCTGTCACTAAGAACACTTGGTGTAAAAACTAAGGAATTACATGATCTAGCAACATCTCATGCGTTTGAGTAGCTAGGATTGGATCTCTCTCATTCTTTATGCAATTGACAATTGTTTTGATGCCTATGGCCCAAGGACGTTCCTTGGCAATTTGTTAATTAGTAATTGATTAGAGGACGTTCCCTAATTGATTTAATCATAAGGAGAGACATGGTGGTGAGACGCGTTTTCCATCCCCATAACTAATCTATTGAACCAATCAAGAAAACATAAGTTTCAATGATCAACCCAAACAACCAAAGTGGATCCATATCTTCAACTAGACTTTTCTCATATTGATTTCCTCTTTTATTTTAATTACTTGCTGTTTTAATTGCCTTCAATAGTTGTTAGTCAAATCTATCTCAAAACCCCCTTTTTACTTTATTGCACTTTACTTTTGATCTACTTGCTTTCAACTGTGCTTTCAGTTGATCCTCTTGATCTTGTTTGGAAAAAATAGATAAGTACTCAATTTTCTGTGGATTCGATCCTTTACCACTATCTGCAGTTGTAAGATTGTTGATAACCGCAGAGGTTATTTTTGACCGGCTTCGACAACCGTACTGTCAGAAGCCGCACAAGAGAGTCTGTCGGTTTAGGACATCAGCATGTTATAGATGTGGACAGGAGGGACACATAGCGTGAGAGTGTCCTAGAGCAGCGGTTATGGCGCAGTCCCAGCAGACATCTTCTGGGAATGTGGCCCAGCCAGTAGCTCCAGCCATGACACAGGGCAGTGGCAGAGGCAGAGGGAGATGGGTAGCCTCTTCTTCAGCAGGTTCCCGGGGTGAAGGTGCATCAGCTCCAGTTCGGATCTTCACTATGACACAGTAGGAGGTAAACACGTCAAACACCGTGGTGTCAGGTAATCTCATCATTGGTTGTTTAGATGTGTATGCATTAATGGACCCCGGTGCATCTCATTCTTTTGTGGCTCCGAGAGCTGTAGAGAGGTTGGGTTTGTTAGTCTCTGGGTTAGAGTGTCCCCTTTGGGTCAGTGGACCCAAGTGTGACCCATCAGTGGCAGAGTCGGTCTGTCGGTATAGTCCAGTGTTTGGTGAGGATAGATGTCTTCCAGCCGACCTTGTGGTTCTAGACTTGACAGATTTTGACGTCATTCTAGGGATGGATTGGCTATCTACCCATGGTGCTACCTTGGACTGCAGAGACAAGGTAGTCAGGTTCAGAGGTCAGGATGGGTCAGAGGTCGTCTTCAGAGGAGACAGGAGGGGTACACCTAGAGGTCTGATCTCAGCCCTACAGGCTCATAGGTTGCTCAGAAGGGGTTGTCAGGGGTTTCTAGCTCATGTGAGAGAGTTAGATAGTCAGGTCAGGGAGCTCGCCTCAGTGCCCATGGTTAGAGAGTTTCAGGATGTCTTCCCAGACGAGCTTCCAGGACTACCACCTGCTAGGAAGATAGAGTTTGAAATAGAATTGATGCCTGGAACCAGACCAATCTCTATCCCTCCCTACATGATGGCACCAGCGGAGTTGAAAGAGCTAAAGGAGTAGTTGCAAGAGCTGGTAGATAAGGGTTTCATCCGACCGAGTACCTCATCTTGGGGTGCTCCAGTGCTGTTTGTGAGAAAGAAGGATGGATCCCTTAGACTTTGTATCGACTACAGACAGTTGAACAAAGTCACTACCAAGAACAAGTACCCTCTACCTAGGATCGACGATCTATTCGACCAGCTAGCAGGAGCGGGTTCTTTCTCCAAAATAGATATGAGATCCGGGTATCACCAGTTGAGAATAAGAGAAGAAGATGTGCCGAAGACAGCGTTTAGGACCAGATATGGGCACTATGAGTTCCTAGTGATGCCGTTCGGGCTAACCAATGCCCCTACAGCATTCATGGACCTCATGAACAGAGTTTTCAGTCAATATCTGGATCACTTTGTTATTGTCTTTATCGATGATATCTTAGTGTATTCCAGAAACGTAGAGGAGCATGCCCATCATCTGAGGACAGTTTTGCAGACCCTGAGGGAGCATGGCTTGTATGTCAAGTTCTCCAAATGTGAATTCTGGTTGAGGAGCATTTCATTCTTGGGGCATGTAGTTTCGGAACAAGGAATAGAAGTGGACCCTAAGAAAGTAGAGGCTGTAGCTAACTGGCCTAGACCCACCACAGTAACAGAGATTAAAAGCTTATTGGGCTTGGCGGGTTACTACAGGAGGTTCGTGTAGGACTTCTCTAAAATTGCCGCTCCTATGACCAGATTAACCAAGAAGAATCAGAGGTTTGTGTGGTCTGATCTATGTGAAGAGAGTTTTGAAGAGCTGAAGAAAAGGTTGACTTCAGCGCCAGTGTTAGCTCTGCCTACCAGTAATGAAGACTTCACAGTGTTTTGTCATGCATCCCGTGTGGGACTAGGTTGTGTGCTGATGCAAAATGAAAGGGTAATTGCTTATGCTTCTAGGCAGCTGAAGAAGCATGAGTTGAATTATCCTACACATGACCTAGAGATGACAGCTGTGATCTTTGTACTCAAGATGTGGAGGCATTACCTCTATGGGGTAAAGTGTGAGATCTTCACAGATCATAAAAGCTTGCAGTACATCTTGAGTCAGAAAGAGTTAAATCTGAGGCAGAGAAGATGGGTAGAATTGCTTAGTGACTATGATTGCAAAATTCAGTACCATCCGGGTAAGGCTAATGTTGTGGCAGATGCCCTTAGCCGGAAATCACTTGGCAGTCTATCCCATATTACAGAAGAGAAAAGACCAGTGGTGAGAGAGTTCTACAAGCTCATTGATGAAGGGCTGCAGTTGGAGTTGTCTGGTACAGGTGCTTTAATAGCTCAGATGAGAGTGACACCCGTGTTTCTGGATTAGGTGGCTCAAAAACAGCATGAAGACCCCGAGTTGGTAAAGATAGCCAGAGCTGTGCAAGCAAGTAAGAATGATGAGTTCAGATTCGACGATAAGGGGATCCTCCGTTATGGGAACAGGTTGTGTGTACCAGATGACATGAGCTTGAAAGGGGACATTATGAGGGAAGCTTATAATGCCAGATACAGCGTTCACCCTGGAGCCACCAAAATGTACCAGGATCTGAAAAGAGTCTATTGGTGGCCAGCTATGAAAAGAGAGGTGGCACAGTTCGTGTCCGCCTGCGAGGTATGTCAGAGGGTGAAGCTGGAATATCAGAAGCTGGCTGGAATGCTTAACCCACTGCTGATTCCAGAGTGGAAATAGGAGAATATAGCTATGGACTTTGTAGTGGGGTTACCGGCAACGTCCAACAGACTAGACTCCATATGGGTGGTTGTGGACAGACTGACCAAATCTGCTCACTTCATCCCTGTCAGGAGTGGCTATTCTATGGACAAGTTAGCACAAGTGTATGTGGAAGAGATAGTAAGGCTGCATGGGACTCCAGTATCAATAGTGTCGGATAGGGGACCCCAATTCACCTCTAGGTTTTGGCGGAGTCTGCAAAATGCTATGGGTACCAGGCTAGACTTCAGCACTGCTTTCCATCCTCAGACGGACGGACAGTCAGAGAGGACCATCCAGACAATAGAGGATATGCTCAGAATGTGTGTGCTAGATTTTGGCGATTCTTGGGGGCAGCATCTACCTTTGGTGGAGTTTGCCTACAATAACAGCTATCATGCTAGCATTGGGATGGCTCCATATGAAGCTTTGTATGGAAGGAAGTGCAGGTCAGCTGTGTGCTGGGAAGAAGTGGGAGAGCGGGCTTTAGCAGGCCTAGAGTTAGTTGAGATCACCAGCAGGGTGGTGCCCATAATCAGAGAGAGGATCAGAACTACTGTTAGTTGGCAGAAGAGCTATGCAGATGTCCATAGAAGGTAGGTAGAGTTTCAGGAGGGAGATATGGTATTGCTCAAGGTGTCTCCTATGAAAGGGGTGGTTCGTTTTGGGAAGAAAGGTAAGCTAGCTCCACAGTACATCGGACCCTTTGAGATCTTGCAAAAGATTGGGAATGTATCGTACAAGTTGGACTTACCTGCTTCAATGGAGAGAATCCATCCGGTTTTCCATGTTTCCATGTTACGGAAGTTCGTGTAAGATCCGGGCAAGGTTCTTAGTGAACCAGATGTAGAGATCCTAGGAGATCTCACCTATGTTGAGCAGCCAGTGCGAATCCTAGACACGCTGTAACAGCCCGAAAACCGGTACCTCTCTGTAACGGCCTAAACTGCTCGGCGCTAGGATCCAGATCGGCTTAAGGCCGCCAGAACCCGTAGCAAGCCTAACCTGAACTCCAAGTATCTATCAAAATCCCATACATGATCCGACATAACCAGACAACTGGAAAACTTTTTTTTAAAAAAACTATCAGACTTAACCTTAAAACATTCAGATATCCCAATCTGAAATAGCCCCCAGGGCTTACACCAGTAACTCTGTCCGTATTAGGGTCACGGGAATCAAACCCTCTCTTCCCTTACGGTCTGGTCTTGGGTCAAGGGAATCAAACCCTGTCTTCCCTCACAGTTATATTTCACTGGAGTTTTCGAAACACAGCATCTATTAAGCCTGGTTCGACTAATTTCTCATCAAGAAACATAAAACAGGATACATGCATATACCAGGGATTAAACATACACTAGGCAAAGCACATACTAAACCATAAGCACACTAACTAAATATCTATTGCATCTGTAACAAATATCTCTTTAATTTACATCATGTCCACTGTTCTATTACACAAGCAATACTAAAGCCAATACTCTGCTGCTTCTGATCTTCCCAGCTAACTCTGAACCTGCAAAACTGGGATTAAGGGAAAGGGATGAGCTTCTAAAGCCCAGTGAGTAGAAACACTGAAAACAATTCATTAATTACACACTTTCATGAAATGCGTCACAGCACAAACATTTCACATCTCGGATCAGACATGACCTCAAAACTCCCTCTGTCGGCACTCGATTCCCGAAGGAACTCACACAGGATTTTTACTACCATGACAGATCGTGGGCTATTGATGTCGCCTTGGTCCAATCCCACTATCAGTAAATAATGCAATGCACCATATTCGTGATTCTAATGCAATCACCCTAGTACATAACATGGCATCCATGATGCATGAACTATGCTAAAGCATTCCATTTTCTCAGTAAAAGTTTAGTTCTACCCACCTCTGCTCCTCTAGCAGATACTGAACTGACTCTGCAATAACTAATCCTGACGACCTCCTCGATCTCTCGGGTCCAACCCTACACAAATGGACTCGAATGAGGTGTCAAACATACTCTGAACAACTCATAAACAACCCTTAAACAACTCCCCAAAACCCCTCTAAAAGCTCTTAGAACAATCACATAAAGCATGCAAAAGAAGGCTGGACAGAACACTTTCGGCGGCAGGTTCGGCGGCCGAATGTCCTCTCCAGAGCCAAAACTCAAGCACCTTCGGCGGCCGAATCTCTACTTTCGGCTGCCGAACCCTTTCGGGGGCAAGGTTCGAGGGCTGAAACACACTCCAGAGACGAAAGTCTCTAACCTTCGGCGGCACCTTCGGCGGCCGAATCCCCCTTCCAGAGCTGAAACTCAAAACTCTCGGGGGTGAACTGTGGCAGCCAAAGCCACCTCTCAAGGGGTTCGGCGGCCGAATGTACCTTCGGCTGCCGAACCTGAGTTCATCCAGAACCCATCTTCAATGGCAACCAAGCTCCTCAATCCCTTCCAACACTCAAAACATGCATCCAACCTCTCAAACTCTGCATATACTCATGTACATGCACAAAGGGGTCCAAAACTACCTATAAACCCCAACAAAACAACATACATAACACATAAACATGATTGCATCATCAAAACACCAAAAACATACTTTTAAACCTAAACATGCATCTCTACCCAAAACCTTCACAAAACCTCTATAAATCCTCAACAAAAGCTCAGAATTTTCACTTACCTCTTGATAACAAGAAGCTGAACGATCTAAACTCAGAAATATAGAGCAACTCCCCTTCAAAAACGCCAAACCACCAAACCTTAGCTTTTGAACTCAAAACCTTCAAAAACCACATTCAACCACTCAAACCTTTGCATGATTGACAAAAACCATGAAGATGACTCATGGAGGACGTGGCCTTACCTCTGTCTATGATCTGGAGGCAACACTTGTCCATTTCACCGACTGCATGTGTTTTATAGCTGGCTGTCCAATTCACCTTCGACAGCCAAAGTTCGGCCGCCGAACCTGGCCAAATCCTCCTTGGTCTTTTCTCTTCAACACTCAATCCTATCTCATTTTAAACCTTTAAAAACTTAAAAACATTTAAGAAACCTTTCTCTTACCCTTCTAGAAACCTCTGACATCCTTGAATTCCACCGGATGGTAAGAATTCTGATGCTTGATCTAGCCGGGTATTACAATCTTCCCCCCTTTAAAAACATTCGTCCTCGAATGTTAAAAACAACAAATAAGCAATTAAGACCTCAACCTACGCCTACACTTTACAGCTTCCGCTGCGCTACTCTGATCCTTACTCCTTTTTCTCTTTATCTTTTCTTAACTAACCTTCCACTTATTCTCAACAGGTAGTACCCAAATCTCGGTTCACATTAAAACCACAACCACCTTTACTAGCTGTTCTCATAGATCATCAATCCTAACTAGGAATACCTGATAACTGCTTATAGTTACTATAAAATCTCAAGGATTCATCCTTCGTTTCCCACAACAATACTGGAACATTTCAGAGTGAAGTACTAAGTCGGATAAAACCCTTATCTACCAAGTCTCTTGCACTACTCTTACAACTCTTAGCTATCTCTCTCTCTGCAGATGCCATTTTGCAGGGGAAGGAAAGAAATGGTTCCGCGTCCAGACACCATTCCTATTCCAAACTCAGATTCCCTGACAGATGGTAAACCTGACAGCTCGTCTGGGAAACATCTAGAACTCACTAGCAACGGGTACTGAGGCTGATTCCCTATCCTGACCAATTCGCTCACAAGAGCTAGAACCCTCTGATAGCCTTTCTTGAGTAACTATGAGCCTGCGGGGTTGACATTAACTTCTAGGGACCTATACTCTGTCCCATCCAAGGACAACCTCTGATCCATTCGGCACTCTGAACATGCTTATCTCTGTGGTAGTACTACGAGTAGTTAGCCAATCTGCCCTAGAATGACATCACACAGTCAAATCTAGAACCATAAGGTCAGCTGGAAGGCATCTACTCACCACAAACTCTGAATTGAACTGACTGACTCTGCCTCAGATGGATCATACTCAGGTCCACTGACCCAGAGAAAACACGCTAAGCCCAGAAGTCATCAAACCCATCCTATCAATGGCTCACTCAAAACATGGAAAGCGAACTACTAGGGTCCAAACCAACAGCACACACATCCGAACACTCCCAAGTGAATGTACCTAACGTCACCGTGTTCGATGTGTTAGCCTCTTACTGAGTCAGGGTGAAGATCCGAGCTATAGCTAACGGAACTTCCCTCGGGAACTTTCTAAAGAAAAGGCTGACCCTTTCCTCTGCCTCAACTATCTCCTATTCCCAGACTGGCTCTAACCTCTTTTTGCACTCACTCTTACTTTTTACTTTTTTCTTACGCTGATCTATTACTTTCTCTTACTCTTATTCCTCTTGAGGGTGAGATGAGAGATCAGTCTCACTATACCTGGAATTATAAACCTCAAGGCCACAACATCTCATAGCAACTCTCTCTCTCGCTCTTCTTTGGTTAACTAACCTCTCGCTATTAACTCATTCTATCTCTTAACTGCTGCTTTGAATACCGAACTCTGCTATACACTGCTATTCTTACATTAACTAGCATCCTACTAGGATCCATAAGAACACACACATCAAAACTCTCAAAAGTGAGCATACCTGGCACCACTGGGTCTGATGTGGCTGCCTCCTGCTGAACAGCTCTACCTGAAAATGTCCGCTGGGACTGAGCCATCCAAGGCGCAGTACGACACTCACGAACTATATGCCCCTCTTGACCACACCTAAAACATGCTGTTGTCCCCGCAAGACAAACTCCCTTATGCAGCCTTCCACACCACAAACATTTTGATCTACTTATACCCACACTTGAACCAGCACCATAACCCAAATTAACCTTTTCCCTATTCCAGAATTCTCTCTTCTTCGACCCTTTAAGACCTCTAACTTTTTTCTTAATGCTTCTCCCCCACATTTTGCCTCTTGTGGCAGCTGTACTCCAAGTGGAGGGATCATTGTCTCCTGAACCAGAAATTTTGGAATCCTTGGTCTGAACATCTGCTAAAGACTCTTCATCCATATTCACCTGCAGACCAACATCCCTTCTTCGCACATCTAGTTCTATCTCTCTTCTGATTCCTGACATTCTTCCTAGATCCATTCCTTCTCTATTTTCATCAAAAGACCCTTCAGACGGATCTGAGTCCACAGATTGACTAGCACCACTCATCTTAGCTCTCCTGAAGAACAACACACAAAGAAACAAACATTAGCACACATATAGTTCATATGAAAGAAAAACACATGAACCTACAATATATATACATGCACACACACAGCATAACATTTATGCACATGCATATATTCATGGCATATCACTTTAGCATGCAAAACAAAACTCAACATCCTAGTGGACATGATTTTACTTATTGTGCTTGCCTTTCTAGAACCTCTAAACCAACCTCTTTCCGATGTGGGATTTCCCTAATCCTTGAACAAAAATGCTCACACACCGTACTTAGGAGGCCCTATGCTCTGATACCATCTGTAACAGCCCGAAAACCGGTACCTCTCTGTAACGGCCCAAACTGCTCGGCGCTAGGATCCAGATCGGCTTAAGGCCGCCAGAACCCGTAGCAAGCCTAACCTGAACTCCAAGTATCTATCAAAATCCCATACATGATCCGACATAACCAGACAATTGGAAAACTTTTTTTTAAAAAAACTACCAGACTTAACCTTAAAACATTCAGATATCCCAATCTGAAATAGCCCCCAGGGCTTACACCAGTAACTCTGTTCGTATTAGGGTCACGGGAATCAAACCGTCTCTTCCCTTACGGTCTGGTCTTGGGTCAAGGGAATCAAACCCTGTCTTCCCTCACAGTTATATTTCACTGGAGTTTTCGAAACACAACATCTATTAAGCCTGGTTCGACTCATTTCTCATCAAGAAATATAAAACAGGATACATGCATATACCAAGGATTAAACATACACTAGGCAAAGCACATACTAAACCATAAGCACACTAACTGACTATCTATTACATCTGTAACAAATATGTCTTTAATTTACATCATGTCCACTATTCTATTACACAAGCAATACTAAAGCCAATACTCTGCTGCTTCTGATCTTCCCAGCTAACTCTGAACCTGCAAAACTGGGATTAAGGGAAAGGGATGAGCTTCTAAAGCCCAGTGAGTAGAAACACTGAAAACAGTTCATTAATTACACACTTTCATGAAATGCGTCACAGCACAAACATTTCACATCTCGGATCAGACATGACCTCAAAACTCCCTCTGTCGGCACCCGATTCCCGAAGGAACTCACACAGGATTTTCACTACCATGACAGATCGTGGGCTATTGATGTCGCCTTGGTCCAATCCCACTATCAGTAAATAATGCAATGCACCATATTCGTGATTCTAATGCAATCACCCTAGTACATAACATGGCATCCATGATGCATGAACTATGCTAAAGCATTCCATTTTCTCAGTAAAAGTTTAGTTCTACTCACCTCTGCTCCTCTAGCAGATACTGAACTGACTCTGCAACAACTAATCCTGACGACCTCCTCGATCTCTCGGGTCCAACCCTACACAAATGGACTCGAATGAGGTGTCAAACATACTCTGAACAACTCATAAACAACCCTTAAACAACTCCCCAAAACCCCTCTAAAAGCTCTTAGAATAATCACATAAAGAATGCAAAAGAAGGCTGGACAGAACACTTTCGGCGGCAGGTTCGGCGGCCGAATGTCCTCTCCAGAGCCAAAACTCAAGCACCTTCGGCGGCCGAATCTCTACTTTCGGCTGCCGAACCCTTTCGGGGGCAAGGTTCGGGGGCTGAAACACACTCCAGAGACGAAAGTCTCTAACCTTCGGCGGCCGAATCCCCCTTCCAGAGCTGAAACTCAAAACTCTCGGGGGTGAACTGTGGCAGCCAAAGCCACCTCTCAAGGGGTTCGGCGGCCGAATGTACCTTCGGCTGCCGAACCTGAGTTCATCCAGAACCCATCTTCAATGGCAACCAAGCTCCTCAATCACTTCCAACACTCAAAACATGCATCCCACCTCTCAAACTCTGCATATACTCATGTACATGCACAAAGGGGTCCAAAACTACCTATAAACCCCAACAAAACAACATACATAACACATAAACATGCTTGCATCATCAAAACACCAAAAACATACTTTTAAACCTAAACATACATCTCTACCCAAAACCTTCACAAAACCTCTATAAATCCTCAACAAAAGCTCAGAATTTTCACTTACCTCTTGATAACAAGAAGCTGAACGATCTGAACTCAGAAATATAGAGCAACTCCCCTTCAAAAATGCCAAACCACCAAACCTTAGCTTTTGAACTCAAAACCTTCAAAAACCACATTCAACCACTCAAACCTTTGCATGATTGACAAAAACCATGAAGATGACTCATGGAGGACGTGGCCTTACCTCTGTCTATGATCTGGAGGCAACATTTGTCCATTTCACCGACTGCAGGTGTTTTATAGCTGGCTGTCCAATTCACCTTAGGCAGCCAAACCTGCATGCAAAACCATGCAACGTTCGGGGGCCGAACTTGGAGTTTTGGAAGCCGAATCTAAGGTACTTTCGGCGGCCGAACTTTACTTCGGCGGCCGAACCTGGCCAAATCCTCCTTGGTCTTTTCTCCTCAACACTCAATCCTATCTCATTTTAAACCTTTAAAAACTTAAAAACATTTAAGAAACCTTTCTCTTACCCTTCTAGAAACCTCTGACATCCTTGAATTCCACCGGACGGTAAGAATTCTGATGCCTGATCTAGCCGGGTATTACACACGCAGATCAGAAAGCTGAGGAACAAGGAAATCCCGATGGTGAAAGTCATTTGGAACCATCACAATATAGAAGAATGTACCTGGGAGACACGGGAGTCCATGCTCTAGCATACCCCTATCTCTTTTAAAGTATGTGTTTTAGGTTTATGTGTTTCTTGATGCTATGTTATGTGTATGCTTGTTTGTTGAACATTCGGGGACGAATGTTCTTAAGGGGGGAAGAATGTAATACCCGGCTAGACTCCGGCATCAGAATTTGATAGAGCATATTTTAGTCCATGTTATCATGATCTTATTAATGTTTATTTACACCTTTCCTACCTAATTTTGTAGTTTTGATCATGTTTTGCAGATATTAGGTGTAAAGAGACAATCAAGAGAAAATGCTCTCAAAACTGCCAAAAAGTGCCAAATCTGGAAAAGCCACCTTCGGAAGCACCTTCGGCTGCCGAAAGCCTAGTCCAGAGCCGAAAGTCATCTATCTTCGGCGGCACCTTCGGCAGCCGAAAGTCTGCTCCAGAGCCGAAAGTCCAGCTTCCGAAAATAATCTTAGGTGGCCGAAAGTCCCCCCGAACTGCCTCTTCCTTATTCAAGAAGCCAAATCTTGAAGATCACATGTTTCCCACTTCATGCCATGCACATTCAAAATTCAAAAGGAGGCTCCACCTTCCTCTTTAGTGCATGAGTGGCAAAAATAATGTGAAGAAGACTTCTTGGACACACCTTGGACAGCAATTAAAAGACCAAAAAGCCCCTTCCTTGCCTTCACACATGGACATAGAAGGCACATATAAGACCAAGGGCACTTTGGGCAGCCTCTAAAAGATGCATGGACACCCAAGAAACCCTAGGCAGCCTCTCAAGACATATTTAAAGGCCCTATGAAGACAAGAAGTGGCAGATTTTCAAGATTCAATCATCCCACACCTCTCCAATGGTTCAGCCGCCGCTCCTCCTCCACCTTTGCCGCCAGCGCTCCTCCTTCCTTCTTCTTTTCCATTTTTCTGTTTTGGTTCAGCCATGAGTGGCTGAAACCCCTAATTCTAGTTGAAGTTTGGTTGAAACTAAGGTTGTTTAAAGGGTTGTGAGATCTAAACATAAAGTGTTTGCTTTTGGTTTGTTCAATATTCATGCAATTGTGTGCTTAATTCTAAGATTGCTTTGTTGTTTTGATCAAATTGGCCACTTGATTGTTGATTGCAAAGTTAATTGATTGTTAGTTGGGATATTTGTTAGTCCGTAATTGTTGGAAATATTCTGACCTAAGAACACTTGGTGTAAAAACTAAGGAATTGTATGATCTAGCATCATCTTCATGCGTTTGGAGTAGCTAGGATTGGATCTCTCTCATTCTTTATGCAATTGACAATTGTTTTGATGCCTAAGGCCCAAGGACGTTCCTTGGCAATTTGTTAATTAGTAATTGATTAGAGGACGTTCCCTAATTGATTTAATCATAAGGAGAGACATGGTGGTGAGAAGCATTTTCCATCCCCATAACTAATCTATTGAACCAATCAAGAAAACATAAGTTTCAATGATCAACCCTAACAACCAAAGTGGATCCATATCTTCAACTAGACTTTTCTCATATCGATTTCCTGTTTTATTTTAATTACTTGCTGTTTTAATTGCTTTCAATAGTTGTTAATCAAATCAATCTCAAAACCCCCTTTTTACTTTATTGCACTTTACTTTTGATCTACTTACTTTCAATTGTGCTTTCAGTTGATTCTTTTGATCTTGTTTGGGAAAAATAGATAAGTACTCAATTCTCTGTGGATTCGATCCTTTACCACTATCTGCAGTTGTAAGATTGTTGATAACCGTAGAGGTTATTTTTGACCGGCTTCGATAACCGCGAGTCAGAATTCCTACCGTCTGGCGGAATCTCGAGTGTCGGGACTCTTTAGAAGGGTAAGAATATGTTTTTCTAAAATGTTTTTACATGTTTTTATGGTTTTAATGAACAAAAGAATTGAGTTTTGAAAGAAAAGCACCAAGGAGGAAAATCTAGCTTCGGCTGCCGAACCTCATGTTCGGCCGCCGAAGTTGGTAGAGTTTTGGAGTCACCTTTGGCCCCTGAAGGTGGTCTGGCCAGCCACCTATAAAAGGCCCTCTGTCCGAAAATGGGCGAGTTTTCTCCTCCATTTTCGGGCAAAGGTGAGTTCATGCCCTTCCATGGTTAGTTTTAATGTCTTCCTTTAATCCCTTCAAGTTTTTAATAAGTTTTAACTTTGTTTTGAAGATTTTAAGTTCAAAATCCAAGTTGGGAAGCTTGGAGACCCCAGAGCTCAAACCCTCTCAATCTCCAAGTTTGGGTCATGCCTTCTCTCGATCTTCAAGAGGTAAGCGTCGATTCTCACCTTCTTTGATGTTTTAAGTAAGTTTTATGAAGGGTGTTGGGATAGAGATGCATGTTTAAGCTAGTTGTAAAAATGTTAGGGTTTATGTAGATTTTTGGTGAAAATGTATGAAATGTGATGTAATGTTGATTATTTGTTGGGGTTTAGGCTAGTTTTATGCCCCTATATGCTTGAGGATGTGTTTATGCATGTTGTAGTATAGCTAAATGCATGTTTGAAAGGTTTGGGAGGCACAAATGGGCAAGAGGGCTGAGTTCTGCCATTTCTTGAAGAACTCAGGTGATAGCGGTTGTCGAAGCCGTAAAAAATAAACCTATTAAACAATCAACAATTAACTTGCAGATAGTGGCAATAGGGTCGAACCATAGGTAATTGACACCAAAGATTTTCCTAATAATGACTAAGGCAAATAAATGACAAATAAATAAAAGAGGGGGGTTTTGTTTTGATGAATTAAATCTAAAAGGCAAGAGAAAGCAATGATTTAAATAAGTGAGAATATCAATGGGAAAGAGGTTCTAGCTGAAGTGTGAGTCAATTTCAGTTTGTTCAGAATTAATCATTGATTATCTAAAACTCCTATTTTATTTCAATAAATTAGTTTTGGTTGTGGAAGACGCTTCTCACAACCAAATTCCTCCTTAGTTCTAGTTTGATTAGGAAACGTTTGCCAATCAACCACTAGTCAACAAGTTGCCAAGGAACGTCCTTGGGGCATTTAGCATCGAACAACTGTTGACTGTATTAAGACTTAGAGAAACCCAATTCTATCCTTGCCAACCGCGTGGTCAAGTCTAGATTATGCAACTGATTATATTTGTGTTCAAATAATATAAGTAATTACGGACTTAAATCATTCAAACAATTTATTACTCAAGCAATTTAAAAGCAATGGGCCCTTATTGATTCTAAAAGCAAAGTAACAATTATAGAAAAGATCAAGTTGCATAAATATTGAAAGCAAATAAGAGTTTAACAATGGAGTATTAAATCTCTCAATTGATCACAAATCTGAATTTCCTCAACTTCAACTAGAAAGATTGGAGTTTAGCCACTCATGGTGGACAAAATACACAAAAGAAAGAAGAAAGAAAGAAAAGGACAAGCTGCTGTATTTTCTGCAGATTTTCGAAGATCAGATGCCCCTTTGCTAGTTTGGATGCTGCCCTTTTATAGCTGGAGAATCCCAATTCCAATTTGATTAGGGTTTTGAAATCTCAATTTGATTTGGTCTTCTTTGTAGTCTTTGATTCCTCCTTGGATTTTATATTTTGTTGTAGATGGAATTCTCTTGGTAGAAGGACATCCTTGTGGCTTTTGGATATGAGCTAGCAATATTTGAAGTGAATTTGGGCTTTTATTCTTTTTAAATTTGATTTTTCCCTTTTTCCTGCTCTGCTGTCAATTTCTGCTGTCATTGTGATTGGGGCGGGTGATTTGGGCAGATCGCTTGCCCAAATCGCTTCTGCATGTTGCCTCCAGGTTTCTACCTTAGCTTTATGTTTCTGATCTCTGCGGGTGATTTGGCCAGTCTCTGCGAGTGATTTGGCCAAATCACTTTGACCTTATCACTTTTCCAGCCTTTTCTGCGCTTTTTCTCCAATTTTCCAATTTCTTCCTTTTCTGTAAAAACAAGATAAAAACCATAAATTAAGCTGAAAAATGTGTAAATAAGTACTGATAAAGATAATAAAAATGTGGCTAATTTATACTTGATCAAATACCCCCACACCTAGCTTTTTGCTTGTCCTCAAGCAACAAACAACTTAGTCAATCAAGCCCCTTTTTCTTTTGAGCCTAAGTACCACTTAATTAGCCCCCCTAGACTCCCAAATTGAAGTATTACAGTATGGAGTACATTCACCAAGGTTGTTCTCTCTTTTCCTTGTTTCCCCTCACCTACTATGGTCAAAAGAAAGGTTTTTGATTCCATCATGCTTATTCTCTTTGTATAAGCTCAATGCAACCTCTAAGAGTGACTTGCCCTTACTTGATCATTTTATTTTTTTTTATTCAGCAGCACTTTTTATTCTTGCCTGAAAAAGTCACTAACCTTTTTACGCGAAGGTGCATATTGGTGATACCCACCCCCGGTTACTAAGTTAGTCACTTGTTCAAGTGGCTACTAGCTCTGTTCATAGCTTATTTGGCCATAGGAACAGGTTTTATGATTTGTGCTTTTGTGCTGGTTTTTATTTTCCTTTTCTTTTTCATAATAGTTTGGGCAAATCAGCTCATAGGGAGTAACACCAACTTTTTATTTGCATGTGTTTATGTTTTTATTTCCCTTGACCATAGTAAATATAGAGATTTAATTCAAGAAAAGAATTTCCTAAGTGAAGGTAGCATACTGTAATTAATTAAATTTAGGCTTAAAGGGGTGGAAAATCAATGGGGTTATGAGATAGGTAGCTCTTTTAACCTTGTTATCTATGCTGAGTAGAGCAAAAGCTAAGACAAAATTCTGTGTGTGTGTGCAAAAAGTGAAAAAATGTGTGAAAAAAATTTTTGGTGTGTGTTATAGAGTAAAAAGATGCAAGAAGAAACAAAAAGAAAGCAAAAGATAATGAAATTAATGCAAAAATAACCTAATAGTACCCCCACACCTACTGCAAATGTAACGACCCCAAAACGGACCGTCACCGGCGCTAGGATTCAGGTCGGCTTAAGGCCGCCAGAACCCGTAGCAAGCCTGCTATACTCTCTGTGTACCTGTAAATCTCATACATGATCATACATTTTCTGTGAAAATAACAACTCTTTTTTGAACCAAGGCTTAACCTGTGCATGCACTATCTCTGTACTCTGTACTCTATACTCTGTACTCTGTACTCCTGACTAGAGCTTGCTCTAGATGGGTTAACTCATACCTGTTAAGCCTGGTTTTTCACATACTCTGTAAAATATACATATATACAGATCATGTACATAACAAAAGATTTACAACACAAAATAACTAAGTCAAGCACAATTCTAACTTTATACACAACTGTACATCTCTTTATTATTACATGTCCACAATATTCTATTACAAAACTCTTCTCTCTTCCTGTACTCTGCTGGACTTTCCCTGTACACTGTACACTGAACCTGCAAAACTGGGGTTAAGGGAGTGGGATGAGCTCTATAGCCCAATGAGTAGAACAGTAAAATAGTCATTAACACATGCTCTGATGGAATGCATCAAACCATAGACAATCCACATCAAGGGTAAACCTGTCACCACATAGTCCCAGTAACTCTGCCGTGCCAGGGCGTAGAATCGAGCACCTGGTCTTCCTGTCATATATGTATATGTGTATACAACACCTCTGTACTTACCATTGCCAGGGCGTAGTCAAAGGCTCCTGGAATTTGCTATACTTGCCAGGGGCTAGTCAAAGGCTCCTGGACTTCTCTATACCTGCCAGGGCGTAGTCAAAGGCTCCTGGACTTCTCTCAAAGACTATTGGATCATTCAGCATTCACTCACATCAACAAATCACTATGCAATGCAACATAGTCGTGGATTCTAATGCAAACAACCTACTGTATACTCATGATGCATGAACTATGCTAAAAGCATTTCATTTCTCAATTAAAAGAATTAAGTTTAGTTCCACTCACCTCTTGCTAGCTGAACTGACTCTGCAGGCGCTGACAAACTCTGGAGCAGTACTCACTGCTGCTCTCTCTGGTTCCTCTGGTCTGTGGAGGCACAGAGAAACTCAAATGAGGGACCAAACTAGCTTATGAACAACTCTATTAACCTCCCCAAGAATCCCCTTAAACTTACTCAAACATCCATGCAAAGCATGCAAGAGAAGGCTGGATAGAACACTTTCGGCGGCAGGTTCAGCGGCCGAAAGTCCTCTCCATAGACGAAACTCATGCACCTTCGGCGGCCGAATCTCTACTTTCGGCAGCCGAACCCTTTCGGGGGCAAGTTTCGGAAGCTAAAAGGCACTCCAGAGACGAAAGTCTCTAACCTTCGGCGGCACCTTCGGCGGCCGAACTCCCTTCCAGAGCCGAAGGTCCAAAAGCTCGGGGGCAAGCTTGGGCAGCCGAAGCCACCTCCTCATGGGTTCGGCGGCCGAATGTGCCTTCGGCAACCGAACCTGAGTTCATCCGCAAGGTAGAAACTTGCTCTGCCTCTCACCAAAAGCACAAAACTCTCCCAATCTCAAACACCTCGATTCCTCAACTTGCATACACCCAAGTATATGCTCAAAGGGGTCAGAAACTACCTAAAAACCCCAACAACACATAACATACAACACATATACAAGCTTTTCTCACAAAATCACCATAACCTCTCTCTTTTTACCCTATGCATGCAACTCTCCCCTAAAACCTCAAAAATCATCCATAAATCATGAAAACAAGCTCAGGATCTTCACTTACCTCTTGAAACCAAGAAGATGAACGATCCCAACGTGGAGTTTTGAAGCAACTCTCCTTCAAACTCTCCAAACTTCAAAATTCAAGTTTCTAACCCAAAACCTTCAAAACAACATAAAAATCAATCAAATCTTTGCATGATTTAATGAAAACATGAAGAAAACTCTAAAAAGGACAGGGTCTCACCTCAGAAGGTAAAAGAAACGGTGATCTTATCGTTTCAACCGACTGAGGGCCTTTTATAGGTGGCTGGCTAGACCACCTTCAGCAGCCATACGTGAAACCGAAAGCCATGCATGTTCGGCGGCCGAACCTCAACTTCAGTGGCCGAACCTGGCTTTTCTGCCTTGGTTCATTTTACTCAAAAACTCATTTCCTTATGCTTTAAAACTATGAAACATACCAAAATCTTTTAGCAAAACATAAATCTAACCCTTCTAGAGACTTTCGGCATCCTGAACTCCATCGGGAAGTAGAATTCCAATGCCGGACTCTAGCCGGGTATTATATCCCCCCCCCTTAAGAACATTCATCCTCGAATGGTCCTATAACAAACAACTAACACATAAAAAAGAGGAAACTAACCTCAAAACAAATATGGATACTGCTGAAGCATAAACTCCTGCGTCTCCTAGGTACATTCTTCTAGATTATGGTGGTTCCACAGAACTTTCACCATCGGAATCTCTTTGTTCCTTAGCTGTTTGATCTGCGTGTCCAGAATCCGTACTAGCTGCTCTATATAAGTGAGATCCCCTAGAATCTCCACATCAGGCTCACTCAGAACCTGATTCGGATTTGACACAAACTGCCGTAGCATAGAAACATGAAATACCGGGTGAATTCTCTCCATAGAAGCAGGTAAATCCAGCTTATACGACACATTTTCGATCCTCTGCAAAATCTCAAAGGGTCCAATGTATCGTGGGGCTAACTTACCTTTTCTCCATAGATGCTGCCTCCAAGAACCGCCAAAGTCTAACACACACAGTCGAAGCATATCCTCTATGGTCTGGATGGTCCTCTCAGACTGTCCATCAGTCTGTGGGTGGAAAGCAGTGCTAAAATCCAATCTCGTGCCCATCGTACTCTGCAGACTCCGCCAAAATCTGGAGGTAAACTGAGGTCCTCTGTCTGAGACTATAGATACTGGAACTCCATGTAATCTCACTAATCTAGATATATCTGTGCCAACTTATCCACAGAATAGTTACTCCGCACTGGAAGAAAATGAGCAGATTTCGTGAGTTTGTCCACAATCACCCATATGGAGTCTATCCTGTTGGACGCTTCCGGTAAGCCCACTACAAAATCCATGGCTATGTTCTCCCATTTCCACTCGGGAATCGGCAGTGGGTTAAGCATTCCAGCAGGTTTTTGATGCTCTAATTTCACCCTTTGACAAACCTCATAGGCTGTCACGAACTATGCCACTTCTTTCTTCATGGCTGGCCACCAATAGACCCTTTTCAGATCCTGATACATCTTGGTGGCTCCTGGGTGAACACTATACCGCGCATTATGAGCTTCCCTCATAATGTCTTCCTTCACACTGCTACTATCTGGTACACAAAGTCGACTTCTATAGCGGAGGATCCCTTTGCTGTCAAATCTAAACTCTGCACTATTGCCTGACTGAACAGTCCTGGCAATTTTCATCAACTTTGGGTCCTCGTGCTGTTCTTGAGCTATCTGCTCCAGAAACACAGGTGTCACTCTCATCTGTGCTATCAACGCACCTGTACCAGACAACTCTAACTGTAACCCCTCTTCTAAGAGCTTGTAAAGCTCCATCACGACTGGTCTCCGCTCTGCTGCTATATGGGATAAACTGCCTAGTGACTTCCGGCTTAGGGCGTCTGCCACAACATTTGCCTTACCCGGATGATACTGGATCTTACAATCATAATCACTGAGCAATTCTACCCATCTTCTCTGCCTCAAATTTAGCTCTCTCTGGCTCAAGATGTACTGTAAACTCTTGTGATCAGTGAAGATCTCGCATTTAACCCCGTAGAGGTAATGCCGCCACATCTTGAGTGCAAAAATAACTGCTGCCATCTCTAGGTCATGGGTAGGGTAATTCAACTCGTGCTTCTTCAACTATCTAGAAGCATAAGCAATCACCCTATCACTCTGCATCAAAACACAACCCAATCCCACTCGAGATGCATCACAGAACACTGTGAAATCCTCATTACTGACAGACAGAGCTAACACTGGTGCTGTTGTCAATCTCCTCTTGAGCTCCTCAAAGCTCTCTTCACACTGGTCTGACCAGACAAACTTCTGGTTCTTATGAGTCAGTTTGGTCATAGGAGCCGCTATCTTTGAGAAGTCCTGAACGAACCTCCTGTAGTAACCTGCCAGTCCCAGAAAGCTTTTAATCTCAGTCACTATAGTGGGTCTGGGCCAGTTAGCTACAGCCTCTATCTTCTTGGGGTCTACCTCAATCCCTTCTGCTGATACTACATGTCCCAAGAAGGAAGTGCTCCTCAACCAAAACTCACACTTAGAGAACTTGGCATACAAACCATGCTCTCTCAGTGTCTGCAGAACTATCCTCAGATGCTGGGCATGCTCCTCTGCATCTCTGGAATACACTCAGATATCATCAATGAAAACAATGACAAAGTGATCCAGAAACTCACTGAAAACTCTATTCATGAGATCCATGAATGCTGCAGGGGCGTTAGTTGTAACGACCCGAAAATCGGACCGCTACCGGCGCTAGGATCCAGGTCGGCTTAAGGCCGCCGGGACCCGTAGCAAGCCTGACATGCAACCTGTAAACCTGTCTAATCCCATACATGATCAACAACATACATAAAAATTTAAAACTTTTCTTTCATACATTCTATCATACACCAAACTCAACCTGTGCATGCACTGAACATATACATAATCATAAACTTGACCCCTCAGTGGGATCTCATCAATGCCCCCAATGGGTGGCATAACATGTGTTGAGTTGGCTACACATAGTCATCAATAAACATTAAGATCATGTATCAAAAAGGGATTACAATATACTATGGTCAAGCACACTTCTAACCTCAATATCGTTACATTACATATCTATACATCATTATACAATTTGTCATGTCCACATTCTAACTATTACATACATAAGACTTCATTACTCTTCTTGACTTCTCTGTCTAGCCCGTACCTGCAATCCTGGGGGATTAGGGAAAAGGGGTGAGCTACTAGAGCCCAGTGAGCAGAATAATAGAATCAACATTTAAAATCTCATGCCATCATGTAATGCAACACATCACAACAAATCACATCTCGGATGGTATTGTCACCAATAGTCCTCTACATTCCAAAGTGCCGGGACGTAGAATGGGTACAACCAGTCTTTCTCTTAACATAACATATCATACATACCAATGTGCCAAGGACGTAGAATGGGTACAACCTGGACTTTCTCTTACATAGTGCCAGGGACGTAGAATGGGTACAACCTGGACTTCCATACCATATCATGCCGTAGCATCATCATACCATATGAGGACTAAAGGATCATTCAATAACCAATCCACATCAACATCATAAATGCAATGCAACATATTCGTGAATCCTAATGCAAATAACCTAATTCATCACATGGCATTCATGATGCATGAACATGCTCAACTGTATAATTCATTTGCTTTAAAAACATAAAGGTTTATTCTACTCACCTCTAGCTGAAGCTTTACTGACTCAGAAGCAGCTGAACTCACTGCTGGGGTCCTCGATTCCTCGGGTCCGAACCTACACAGGTGGACTCAAATGAGGGACCAAACAACTAGAACATAACTCTACAAACATCCCCCAAAAACCCCCTAAAACACCTTAAAACAATCATGCAAAAACATGCAAAGAAAGGCTGGACAGGGCACTTTCGGCGGCAGGTTCGGCGGCCGAAAGTCCCTTCAGAGCCGAAAGTCAGGCAGGTTCGGCGGCACCTTCGGCGGCCGAAACTCCCAGACAGAGGCGAAACTCATGCATGTTCGGCGGCACTTTCGGCGGCCGAAACTCCCAGACAGAGATGAAAGTCTCCTTTCGGGGGCAAGCTTCGGCAGCCGAAGGCTGCTTCCACAAGAGGGTTCGGCGGCCGAAAGTCCCTTCGGCTATCGAACCTGGTTTCTCCCAAAGGGCAGAAACTTGGTTCAAACATGCACAAATGCCTCCAACTCATACCATCATGCATTTAGTTCAACTAAAACGTGCATACAAGCTCCTAGGGGTCTCAAACTACCTTAAACCCCAACTACAACTATCAAGCATACATTTACAAGCCACATTGCTCAAAAACTCATCAAAAACCCATAAACTCAACATAAGCTTACTCATGCATTTTCTACCCCATGAACTTGCATAAAACTTGTTTAAAACGTAATGTAAGCTAGAGATCGACTCTTACCTCTTGAAGATCGAGAGTAGAGGCGATCTAACTTGGAGTTGGGAGAGATTTAGCTCCTTGGGCCTCCAAGTCCAAAACTTGCTCAAAACTTGAAAATCTTCAAAGGAAAGCAAAAACTTGTGAAAATCTTGAAAGATCTGAAGGAAAAGACTCAAGATTGGTAAGGGACGGCGGAGAACTCACCTTGGCCGACAATGGGGAGAAAAGCTCGCCCGTTTTCGGCTAAGGGACCCTTTTATAGTGGCTAGCCAGGCCACGTTCGGGGGCCGAACGTGCCTCCGCATGCATGCCATGTTCGGCGGCCGAACTTGAGGTTCGGCGGCCGAACCTGGGCTTCCCTCACTTATGCCTTCGGGGGCCTAAGGCTCACCCGAAATGCATGCATGTTCGGCGGCCGAACTCTGAGTTTCGGCGGCCGAACCTGAGTTTCTTCCAAGGTTGTTTTTATTCAAAAACTCATTTTCTCTTTACTTAAAATCATCAAAAACATTAAAATATTTCATGAAAACATGGTTTTACCCTTCTAGAGGTCTCTGACATCCGAGATTCCACCGGACGGTAGGAATTCCGATACCGGAGTCTAGCCGGGTATTACATTCTCCCCCCCTTAAGAACATTCGTCCCCGAATGTTCCTCAACTAGCACATGCAAGGTACACAACATAACATACACATAAAACACATGAAACATATAAGAAACTAACCTTAGAAAAGATAAGGGTATTGCTGGAGCATGGACTCCCGTGTCTCCCAAGTGCATTCTTCCATATTGTGGTGGTTCCACAGGACTTTCACCATCGGGATTTCCTTGTTTCTTAGCTTTTTGATCTGGGTGTCTATGATCCGTACTGGCTGCTCAACATAAGTGAGATCTTCTTGGATCTCCACATCAGGTTCACTAAGAACCTTGCTCGGATCTGACACGAACTTCCTCAACATTGAAACATGGAAAACCGGATGGATTCTTTCCATAGAAGCAGGTAAATCCAGCTTGTACGACACATTCCCAATCTTTTGCAAGATTTCAAAGGGTCCGATGTATCGTGGGGCTAGTTTACCTTTCTTTCCAAAACGAACCACTCCTTTCATTGGAGACACCTTGAGCAATACCAGATCCCCCTCCTGAAACTCTACTTGCCGTCTGCGGATGTCTGCATAACTTTTCTGTCTGCTTGCAGCAGTCTTGATCCTCTCTCTGATTACAGGTACCACCCTGCTGGTAATCTCTACTAGCTCAGGCCCTGCCAAGGCCTTTTCTCCAACTTCTTCCCAGCAAACAGGTGACCTGCACTTCCTTTCATATAAAGCTTCATATGGAGCCATCCCGATGCTAGCATGATGGCTGTTATTGTAGGCAAACTCCACCAAAGGTAGATGCTGCCTCCAAGAACCGCCAAAGTCCAGCACACACATTCTAAGCATATCCTCGATAGTCTGGATGGTCCTTTCTGACTGTCCGTCAGTCTGGGGGTGGAAGGCAGTACTGAAATCCAACCTGGTACCCATGGCATTCTGCAGACTCCGCCAAAACCTGGAGGTGAACTGGGGCCCTCTATCAGACACTATTGAAACAGGAACCCCATGCAGCCTGACGATCTCATCCACATACACCTGCGCCAACTTGTCCACAGAATAGCCACTCCTGACAAGGATGAAGTGAGCAGATTTGGTGAGTCTGTCCACAATCACCCATATGGAGTCCAATCTGTTGGACGTCGCCGGTAACCCCACTACGAAGTCCATAGCTATATTCTCCCATTTCCATTCTGGAATAGGTAGCGGGTTAAGCATTCCAGCCGGCTTTTGATGTTCCAGCTTCACCCTCTGACATACTTCGCAGGCGGACACAAACTGTGCCACTTCTTTCTTCATCGCTGGCCACCAATAAACCTTCTTCAAATCTTGATACATCTTGGTGGCTCCGGGGTGAACGCTGTATCTTGCATTATGAGCCTCTCTCATAATGTCTCCTTTTAGCCCTATGTCATCTGGTACACAAAGTCTGCTCCCATAGCGGAGGATCCCCTTACTGTCAAATCTGAACTCACTGTCCTTGCCTGACTGAACAGTCCTAGCAATCTTTACTAATTCTGGGTCCTCATGCTGTTTCTGAGCCACTTGCTCTAGAAACACAGGTGTTACTCTCATCTGGGCCACTAAAGTACTTGTACCAAACAACTCCAACTGTAGACCTTCATCAATGAGTTTGTAAAACTCCTTCACCACTGGTCTCCTCTCTGCCGTGATGTGGGATAGACTGCCTAGTGACTTCCGGCTTAGGGCATCTGCCACGACATTCGCCTTACCCGGATGATACTGAATCTTGCAATCATAGTCACTCAGCAGCTCTACCCATCTCCTCTGTCTCAAATTCAAATCTCTTTGACTCAGGATGTACTGCAGGCTTTTATGATCTGTAAAGATCTCACATTTTACCCCATAGAGGTAGTGCCTCCACATCTTGAGTGCAAAGATTACTGCTGCCATCTCAAGGTCATGTGTAGGGTAATTCAACTCATGCTTCTTTAGCTGCCTAGAAGCATAAGCGATCACCCTTTCATTCTGCATTAGTACACAACCCAGTCCCACACGGGACGCGTCACAAAAGACTGTAAAGTCTTCATCACTAGATGGCAGAGCTAACACTGGTGCTAAAGTCAACCTCTTCTTGAGCTCTTCAAAACTCTCTTCGCACTGGTCGGTCCACACAAACTTCTGATTCTTCCTGTTCAACCTGGTCAGAGGAGCTGCTATTTTCGAGAAGTCCTGAACGAACCTCCTGTAGTAACCTGCCAAACCTAAGAAACTCCTGATCTCCGTCACTGAAGTGGGTCTAGGCCAGTTAGCCACAGCCTCTACCTTCTTGGGGTCCACCTCTATCCCATTCTCTGACACTACATGCCCTAAGAACGAAATGCTCCTCAGCCAGAACTCACACTTAGAGAACTTGGCACACAAGCCATGTTCCCTCAAAGTCTGCAGAACCAACCTCAGATGATGGGCATGCTCCTCTGCATTCCTGGAATACACCAAGATATCATCTATGAAGACAATAACAAAGTGATCCAGGTACTGACTAAACACTCTGTTCATGAGATCCATGAATGCTGCAGGGGCATTGGTTAACCCGAACAGCATTACAAGGAACTCAAAATGCCCATATCTGGTCCTGAAAGCTGTCTTTGGCACATCTTCTTCCCTTATCCTTAGCTGATGGTACCCCGATCTCAGATCTATTTTGGAGAAACAACCTGCTCTGGCTAGCTGGTCAAATAGATCGTCGATCCTAGGCAACGGGTACTTATTCTTGGTAGTGACTTTGTTCAACTGCCTGTAGTCGATACAAAGCCTAAGGGATCCATTCTTCTTTCTGACAAACAAGACTGGTGCACCCCAAGGTGAGGTGCTCGGTCGGATGAAACCATTTTCTACCAGCTCTTGCAACTATTCCTTCAATTCTTTCAACTCGGCTGGAGCCATCCTATAGGGAGGAATAGAGATCGGTCGGGTTCCAGGCATCAGTTCTATCTCGAACTCTATCTCCCTAGCAGGTGGTAAACCTGGCAGCTCGTCTGGGAAGACGTCTAGAAACTCTCTAACCACTGGCACCGAGGCGGGCTCTCTAACCTGACTGCTAAGCTCTCTCACATGAGCCAAATACCCCTGACATCCCTTCCTAAGCAACCTACGAGCCTGAAGAGCTGATATTAGACCTCTAGGTGTACCCCTCCTGTCTCCCCTGAAGACAACCTCTGACCCATCCTAACCTTTGAACCTGACTACCTTGTCCCTGCAGTCCAAGGTAGCACCATGGGTAGATAACCAATCCATCCCTAGAATGACGTCAAAATCTATCAAGTCTAGAACCACAAGGTCGGCGGAAAGGCATCTTCCCTCAACAAACACAGGACTACACTGGCAGACTGACTCTGCCACTGATGGATCACACTTGGGTCCGCTGACCCAGAGAGGACACTCTAACTCAGAGATCATCAACCCCAACCTCTGGACGGCTCTCGGAGCAATAAAAGAATGAGATGCACCAGGGTCCATCAAGGCATACACATCTGAACAACCAATGACTAAGTTACCTGCCACCACGGTGTTAGATGCATCTGCCTCCTGCTGAGTCATTGTGAAGATCCGTGCTGGAGCTGATGGACCTTCACCTCTGAAACCCGCTGAAGAAGAGGCTGCCCCTCTCCCTCTGCCTCTGCCACTGGCCTGAGTCACGGCTGGAGCTGCTGGCTGAGCCACACTGCCAGAAGCTGTCTGCTGAGACTGTGCTCCAAAAGCTGCCCTAGGACACTCCTGAGCCATGTGTCCCTCTTGCCCGCATCTGAAGCAGGCTGCTGTCCCAGCCCGGCAAACTCCCCTGTGTGGCCTACCACACTTTGCACAAACTGCGTTATCCGCACCAGAGCTCGAGCCACTCCCTAGTCCCAGACTGGACTTGACCTTGTTCCAAAACTTGTTCTTCTTGGGCTTCCTAGTGGTGTTACTCAACTTTTTGCTACCTGAAGCTGCTGCACTCAGAGAAGAAGAGCCTGGGGTCTTGGAACCAGAAGGCTGTGCCACTGACTGCTTAACTGTTCCCTGAACGATGGCACTGGCCTCCATTTTCCGGGCCATATCCACTATGGCATGAAAGCTCTCCCTATCTGCTGACTGGATCAAGGAGGAATATCTGGAGTGGAGTTTCATGATATACCTCCTTGACCTTTTCTGATCCGAGTCGAGATTTTGCCCTGCAAATGGCAACAGCTCCAAGAATCTGTCTGTGAACTCCTCTATACTCATATCGTCGGTCTGCCTCAACTGCTCAAACTTTATCATCTTCAGCTCCCTTGAACTATCGGGAAAAGCCCATCCTGCAAACTCGTTTGCAAACTCTTCATAAGACATGCTGTCTACTCTCGGGTTCACATAATTCTTGAACCACTCTCGTGCCTTCTTGCACTTAAGCGTGAACCCAGCCATCTGAATGGCTCTACTGTCATCAGCCCCAATCTCATCTGTGATCACCTTAACCCTTTCAAGATACACGAATGGGTCATCCCCTTTTTCATACTAAGGAGCACCCAACTTCATGTAGTCGGTCATCTTGACCTTGCTCCCACTGGCTGAGCTAGGTCTAGGAGGTTGAGTAACAGGGGCTGCTAGTTCTGTAGGTGGTGGAGGTGGTGCAACATTTTCTGAGGTAGGGTTTGCTGGATTTGGATAGTAAGGTGGGGGTGGATACATTGGGTATTGTGAATATGGCGGGTAGTAGGGTGGGTATGGCATCTGTGTGGGATAAGGGGTGAAACTAGGGTAATCCGATGTACCTCCCATCGAATACCCGAGATTTTGTGAGAAGTGTGGGTAGTGGGGTGGCTGAACAAATCCCGAGGCCTGAGTGCCTCCTTGGGACTCTCCCATTCCCTCTTATGACATGCTAACTCCCAAACTGCCATCCCTCCTCTGCTCTACATCCATATCATCCCCCATGTCTTCTGACGCTCCTCCCTGAACTGTTCCCCTCACTGATCTGCTCCTACCTAGATCTAGAGACCTTCTAGGGTCTCTTACTGCTCTTTCTCTGTTAGACCTACTAGACATTGCCTTAGGCAATGTAGGAGGACGGGCGCTCATGCCCTCATCCTCAGGTGGCACTCCAGTCAATCGTGCAGATCGACGAGTTCCTCTCATCCTGTTTTCTGAAAGGCAGCACATAACAAGCAAACATCAGCATCATATGGTTCATGTGGGCACACATGAACCCTCATCACATATCATTAATGCACATGCATATAATCATGGCATTTCACATCATCATGCAAGACAGGACTCCACATCCTATCCTAGTGGACATGATCTTCCTATTGTGCTTGACCTTCTATAACATCTATGAGCCCGACACTCTAGGTCCGACCATATAAACCTAGGGCTCTGATACCATTCTGTAACGACCCAAAAATCAGACCGCTACCGGCGTTAGGATCCAGGTCGGCTTAAGGCCGCCGGGACCCGTAGCAAGCCTGACATGCAACCTGTAAACCTGTCTAATCCCATACATGATCAACAACATACATAAAAATTTAAAACTTTTCTTTCATACATTTTATCATACACCAAACTCAACCTGTGCATGCACTGAACATATACATAATCATAAACTTGACCCCTCAGTGGGATCTCATCAATGCCCCCAATGGGTGGCATAACATGTGTTGAGTTGGCTACACATAGTCATCAATAAACATTAAGATCATGTATCAAAAAGGGATTACAATATACTATGGTCAAGCACACTTCTAACCTCAATATCGTTACATTACATATCTATACATCATTATACAATTTGTCATGTCCACATTCTAACTATTACATACATAAGACTTCATTACTCTTCTTGACTTCTCTGTCTAGCCCGTACCTGCAATCCTGGGGGATTAGGGAAAAGGGGTGAGCTACTAGAGCCCAGTGAGCAGAATAATAGAATCAACATTTAAAATCTCATGCCATCATGTAATGCAACACATCACAACAAATCACATCTCGGATGGTATTGTCACCAATAGTCCTCTACATTCCAAAGTGCCGGGACGTAGAATGGGTACAACCGGTCTTTCTCTTAACATAACATATCATACATACCAATGTGCCAGGGACGTAGAATGGGTACAACCTGGACTTTCTCTTACATAGTGCCAGGGACGTAGAATGGGTACAACCTGGACTTCCATACCATATCATGCTGTAGCATCATCATACCATATGAGGACTAAAGGATCATTCAATAACCAATCCACATCAACATCATAGGTTTCGGCGGTCGAAAGTCCTTTCGGCTGCCGAACCTGGTTTCTCCCAAAGGGTAGAAACTTGGTTCAAACATGCACAAATGCCTCCAACTCATACCATCATGCATTTAGCTCAACTAAAACGTGCATACAAGCTCCTAGGGGTCTCAAACTACCTTAAACCCCAACTACAACAATCAAGCATACATTTACAAGCCACATTGCTCAAAAACTCATCAAAAACCCATAAACTCAACATAAGCTTACTCATGCATTTTCTACCCCATGAACTTGCATAAAACTTGTTTAAAACATAATGTAAGCTAGAGATCGACTCTTACCTCTTGAAGATCGAGAGTAGAGGCGATCTAACTTGGAGTTGGGAGAGATTTAGCTCCTTGGGCCTCCAAGTCCAAAACTTGCTCAAAACTTGAAAATCTTCAAAGGAAAGCAAAAACTTGTGAAAATCTTGAAAGATCTGAAGGAAAAGACTCAAGATTGGTGAGGGACGGCGGAGAACTCACCTTGGCCGACAATGGGGAGAAAAGCTCGCCCGTTTTCGGCTAAGGGACCCTTTTATAGTGGCTGGCCAGGCCACGTTCGGGGGCCGAACGTGCCTCCGCATGCATGCCATGTTCGGCGGCCAAACCTGGGCTTCCCTCACTTATGCCTTCGGGGGCCTAAGGCTCACCCGAAATGCATGCATGTTCGGCAGCCGAACTCTGAGTTTCGGCGGCCGAACCTGAGTTTCTTCCAAGGGTGTTTTTATTCAAAAACTCATTTCCTCTTTACTTAAAATCATCAAAAACATTAAAACATTTCATGAAAACATGGTTTTACCCTTCTAGAGGTCTCCGACATCCGAGATTCCACCGGACGGTAGGAATTTCGATACCGGAGTCTAGCCGGGTATTACATTAGTCAACTCGAACGGCATCACTAAGAACTCATAATGCCCATATCTGGTCCTGAAAGCTGTCTTTGGCACATCTGCCTCTCTGACTCTCAACTGATGATACCCAGATCTCAGATCTATTTTAGAGAAACAACCTGCTCCAGCTAGCTAGTCGAATAGATCATCAATCCTAGGTAAAGGATACCTATTATTGGTAGTGACCTTGTTCAACTATCTGTAGTCGATACAAAGTCTGAGGGATCCATCCTTCTTTCTGACGAAAAGCACTGGAGCACCCCAAGGTGAAGTACTAGGGCGGATGAAACCCTTATCTACCAAACCCTACAACTGCTCTTTCAACTCCTTTAACTCTGCTGGCGCCATCCTGTAGGGAGGAATAGAGATAGGTCTAGTATCAGGCAGCAATTCTATTTCAAACTCTATCTCCCTACCAGGTGGTAGTCCTGGAAGTTCGTCTGAAAAAACATATGGAAACTCTCGGACTACTGGTAGCGAAGCTAGTTCCCTAACCTGTCTGTCTAGCTCTCTCACATGAGCTAAAACCCCTGACAACCCCTGTAACGACCCCAAAATGGACCGTCACCGGTGCTAGGATTCAGGTCGGCTTAAGGCCGCCAGAACCCGTAGCAAGCCTACTATACTCTCTGTGTACCTGTAAAACTCATACATGATCATACATTTTCTGTGAAAATAAAAACTCTTTTCTGAACCAAGGCTTAACCTGTGCATGCACTATCTCTGTACTCTATACTCTGTACTCTGTACCCCTGACTAGAGCTTGCTCTAGATGGGTTAACTCATACTTGTTAAGCCTGGTTTTTCACACACAGTAAAGCATATATACATATACAGATCATGTACATAACAAACATCACTAAGTCAAGCACATTTCTAACTTTATGCACAACTATTACATCTCTTTAATATTACATGTCCACTCTAAGCTATTATAAATACTCTTTCTCTGTACTCTGCTGGACTGTCCCTGTACACTGTACACTGAACCTGCAAAACTGGGGTTAAGGGAGTGGGATGAGCTCTATAGCCCAGTGAGTAGAACAGTAAAACATCTCAGTAAAATATGATCTCATGGAATGCACCATATCACAGACAATCCACATCAAGAGTAAACCTGTCACCACATAGTCCCAGTAACTCTGTGCCAAGGCGTAGAATCGAGCACCTGGTCTTCCTGTCATATATGTATATGTGTATATAACACCTCTGTACTTACCATTGCCAGGGCGTAGTCAAAGGCTCCTGGTCTTTACTATAACTGCCAGGGCGTAGTCAAAGGCTCCTGGTCTTTACTATACCTGCCAGGGCGTAGTCAAAGGCTCCTGGACTTCCTGTCTGAGACTATTGGATCATTCATCATTCACTCACATCACCAAATAACTATGCAATGCAACATATTCATGGATACTAATGCAATCAACCTATTGCATAATCATGATGCATGAGATATGCTAAAACATTCCATTGTGCAAGTAAAAGCGTTAAGTTTAGTTCCACTCACCTCTGGCTCACTGGACTAACTCTGCAGGCTCTGAAAACTCTGGAGCAGAACTCACTGCTGCTCTCTCTGGTTCCTCTGGTCTGTATAGGTATAGATAAACGCAAATGAGGGACCAAACTAGCTTATGAACAACTCTATTTAACTCCCCACAAATCCCTTCAAACTCACTCTAAAACTCATGCAAAGCATGCAAAAGAAAAGCTGGACAAAACACTTTCGGCGGCAGGTTCGGCGGCCGAAAGTCCTCTCCGGAGACGAAAGTCATGCACCTTCAGCGGCTGAATCTTTACTTTCGGCAGCTGAACCCTTTCAGGGGCAAGTTTCGGAGGCCAAAAGGCACTTCAGAGACGAAAGTCTCTATCCTTCGGCGGCACCTTCGGTGGCCAAACTTCCCTCCAGAGCCGAAAGTCCAAAAGCTCGGGGGCAAGCTTGGGCAGCCGAAGCCACCTCCTCACACCTCCTCAAGGGTTCGGCGGCCGAATGTACCTTCGGCTGCCGAACCTGAGTTCATCAGCAGGGCAGAAACTTGCCCTGCCTCTCGCCCAATGCACAAAACTCACTCCACCTCAAACACCTCAATACTTCCACTTGCATACACTCATGTATATGCTCAAAGGGGTCAGAAACTACCTTAAAACCCCAAACATACAACAAAAACAACACATAAACAAGCTTTACTCACAAAATCATCAAAACCTCACAAAAAACCCTATTCATGCACCTCTCTCCATAAACCCCATAAAACCTTCAGAAAACATAAAAACAAGTTCAGGATCTTCACTTACCTTGTAAAAACAAGTAGATGAATGATCCTCACGTGGAGTTTTGGAGCAACTCTCCTTCAAACTCTCCAAACTTCACAACTTTGAGTTTTAGCTTAAAACCTTCAAAAGATCACAAAAACTAATCAAATCTTTGCATGATTTCATGAAAACATGAAGAAATACGCACAAAGGACAGAGTTTCACCTCAGCAAGTGAAAGAAACGGTGCTCTTACCGCTTCAACCGACTGAGGGCCATTTATAGGTGGCTAGCCAGACCACCTTCGGCGGCCACACGTGAAACTGAAAGCCATGCATGTTCGGCGGCCGAACCTCAACTTCGGCGGCCGAACCTAGCTTTTCTGCCTTGGTTCATTTCACTTAAAAACTCATTTCCTTATGGTTTAAAACTATGAAACATACCAAAACATTTAAGAAAAAGAGACTTCCGACATCCCGGATTCCACCGGAAATTAGAATTCCGATGCCGGACTCTAGCCGGGTATTACATTCTCCCCCCCTTAAGACCATTCGTCCTCGAATGTGTCTAAAACAAACAATGAACACATAAAAAAAGGAGGAAAACTAACCTCAAAACAAATATGGATACTGCTGGAGCATCGACTCTCGCATCTCCCAGGTGCATTCTTCGAGATTATGGTGGTTCCACAACACTTTCACCATCAGAATTTCCTTGTTCCTTAGCTGTCTGATCTGTGTGTCCAGAATCCGCACTGGCTGCTCTATATAGGTGAGATCTGTAAGAATCTCCACCTCAGGCTCACTCAGAACCTGATTCGGATCTGACACAAACTGTCGTAGCATAGAAACATGAAATACCGGGTGAATTCTCTCCATAGAAGCAGGTAAATCCAGCTTATACGACACATTCCCGATCCTCTGCAAACTCTCAAAGGGTCCAATGTATCGTGGGGCTAACTTACCCTTCTTTCCAAACCAAACCACTCCTTTCATTGGACACACTTTTAGCAATACCCAATTACCCTCCTGGAACTCTAACTGCTTTCTGCGAACGTCTGCATAACTTTTCTGTCTGCTCTGCGCTGTTCTCATTCTTTCTCTGATCATGGGCACCACTCTACTGGTAATCTCTACTAACTCTGGCCCTGCAAGAGCCTTCTCTCCTATCTCTTCCCAGCAAACAGGTGATCTGCACTTCCTCCCATACAAAGCTTCATAAGGAGCCATCCCTATGCTAGCATGATGGCTGTTATTGTAGGCAAACTCCACCAAAGGTAGATGCTGCCTCCAAGAACCGCCAAAGTCTAACTCACACAGTCGAAGCATATCCTCTATGGTCTGGATGGTCCTTTCTGACTGTCCATCAGTCTGTGGGTGGAAAGCAGTACTAAAATCCAACCTCGTGCCCATCGCACTCTGCAGACTTCGCCAAAATCTGGAGGTAAACTGAGGTCCTCTGTCTGAAACTATAGACACTGGAACTCCATGTAATCTCACTATCTCATCCAGATAGACCTGTGCCTACTTATCCACAGAATAGTTACTCCGAACAGGAAGAAAATGAGCAGATTTCGTGAGTCTGTCCACTATCACCCATATAGAGTCTATCCTGTTGGATGTTGATGGTAAACCCACTACAAAATCCATAGCTATGTTCTCCCATTTCCACTCTGGAATCGGTAATGGGTTAAGCATTCCGGCTGGTTTCTGATGCTCTAGTTTCACCCTCTGGCAAACCTCACAGGCTGTCACAAACTGCGCCACTTCTTTCTTCATGGCTGGCCACCAATAGACCCTTTTCAGATCCTGGTACATCTTGGTGGCTCCTGGGTGAACACTATACCTCGCATTATGAGCTTCCCTCATAATGTCTTCCTTCACTCAGTTTCTATCTGGTACACAAAGTCAACTCCCATAACGGAGGATCCCTTTGCTATCAAATCTGAACTCTGCACTGTTGCCTGACTGAACAGCCCTGGCAATTTTCATCAACTCTGGGTCCTCGTGTTGTTTCTGAGCTATCTGCTCCAGAAACACAGGTGTCACTCTCATCTGTGCTATCAACGCACCTGTACTAGACAACTCTAGCTGTAATCCCTCTTCTAAGAGCTTGTAAAGCTCCATCACGACTGGTCTCCGCTCTGCTGCTATATGGGATAAACTGCCTAGTGACTTCCGGCTTAGGGCGTCTGCCACAACATTCGCCTTACCCGGATGATACTGGATCTTACAATCATAATCACTGAGCAATTCGACCCATCTTCTCTGTCGCAAATTCAGCTCTCTCTGACTCAAGATGTACTGTAAACTCTTGTGATCGGTGAAGATCTCGCATTTAACCCCGTAGAGGTAATGCCGCCACATCTTGAGTGCAAAACTAACTGCTGCCATCTCTAGGTCATGGGTAGGGTAATTCAACTCGTGCTTCTTCAACTGTCTAGAAGCATAAGCTATCACCCTATCACTCTGCATTAAAACACAACCCAATCCCACTCGAGATGCATCACAGAACACTGTGAAATCCTCATTACTGACAGGCAGAGCTAGCACTGGTGCTGTTGTTAATCTCCTCTTGAGCTCCTCAATGCTCTCTTCACACTGGTCTGACCAGACAAACTTCTGGTTCTTCTGAGTCAATTTGGTCATAGGAGCCGCTATCTTTGAGAAGTTCTGAACGAACCTCCTGTAGTACCCTGCCAGTCCCAAAAAGCTTTTAATCTCAGTCATTGTAGTGGGTCTGGGCTAGTTAGCTACAGCCTCTATCTTCTTGGGGTCTACCTCAATACCCTCTGCTGATACCACATGTCCCAAGAAGGAAATGCTCCTCAACCAAAACTCACACTTCGAGAACTTGGCATACAAACCATGCTCTCTCAGTGTCTGCAGAACTATCCTCAGATGCTGGGCATGCTCCTCTGCATCTCTGGAATACACTAAAATATCATCGATGAAAACAATGACAAAGTGATCCAGAAACTCACTGAAAACTCTATTCATGAGATCCATAAATGCTGCAGGGGCGTTAGTCAACCCGAACGGCATCACTAAGAACTCATAATGCCCATATCTAGTTCTGAAAGCTGTCTTTGGCACATCTGCCTCTCTGACTCTCAACTGATGATACCCGGATCTCAGATCTATTTTAGAGAAACAACCTGCTCCAGCTAGCTGGTCAAATAGATCATCAATCCGAGGTAGAGGATACCTATTCTTGGTAGTGACCTTGTTCAACTGTCTGTAGTCGATACAAAGTCTGAGGGATCCATCCTTCTTTCTGACAAAGAGCACTGGAGCACCCCAAGGTGAGGTACTAGGGCGGATGAAACCCTTATCTACCAAATCCTGCAACTGCTCTTTTAACTCTTTTAACTCTGCTGGCGCCATCCTGTAGGGAGGAATAGAGATAGGTCTGGTATCTGGCAGCAATTCTATTTCAAACTCTATCTCCCTACCAGGTGGTAGTCCTGGAAGTTCGTCTGGGAAAACATCGAGAAACTCTCGGACTACTGGTACTGTAGTTGGTTCCCTAACCTGACTGTCTAGCTCTCTCACATGAGCTAGAAACCCCTGACAACCCCTTCTAAGCAAACGACGAGCCTGAAGGGCTGAAATCAAACCTCTGGGTGTACCTCTCCTGTCTCCTCTGAAGACACACTCTGACCCATCCTGGTCTCTGAGACTAACTATCTTCTCTCTACAGTCCAAGGTAGCACTATATGCAGCTAGCCAATCCATCCCTAGAATGACATCAAAATCTGTCAAGTCTAGAACTATAAGGTCAGCTGGAAGGCATCTACCCTCTATGAACACTGGACTAAAACGACAGACTGACGCTGCCACTGATGGGTCACACTTAGGTCCACTGACCCAGAGAGGATACTCTAACTCAGAACTGATCAAACCCAATCTCTCTATGGCTCTCGAAGCAATAAAGGAATGAGAAGCACCGGGGTCCATCAAAGCATACACATCTGAACACCCAATGAGGAGATTACCTGACACCACTGTGTTCGACGTGTTAGCCTCCTCCTGTGTCATAGTGAAAATCCATGCTGGGGCTACCGGATTTCCACCTCGGGAACCTGCTGCTGAAGTAGAGGCTGCCCCTCTCCCTCTACCTCTGCCACTACTCTGAGGCATGACTGGAGCTGCTGGCTGTACAACTGGCTGTACCACACTGCCTGAACTCATCTGCTGGGATGGTGCAAAAGTCATCTGCGGACAATCCCGAGCAATATGCCCTTCCTGTCCACATCTAAAACAAGCTGTAGATCCCAACCGATAAACTCCTTCATGTGGTTTTCCGCATCTTCTGCATATTGGAACTGTGCCAGAGCTTGAGCCACTACCTATTCCCAGACCTGACTTGACTTTACTCCAGAACTTACTCTTTGTTCCTTTTGCTCTATCCCATCTCTTGCTGCCTGCAGTGCCTGAACTGGGGGCCTTAGAACCCGAAGCTGGTGCCTTTGACTGTTTCTGCATATTGGCACTAGCTTCCATTTTCCTGGCTGCGTCCACTATCGTGTGGAAACTCTCCTTTTCTGCTGGAAGAATCAAGGAAGAATACCTGGGATGCAGTCTCATAGTATATCTCCTTGCCTTCTTCTGATCAGTATCATAGGCTTGACCCACATACTGAAGCAAATCCAGGAACTTATCTGTAAATTCATCAACACTCATTTCATCTGTCTGTCTCAACTGTTCGAACTCTATGACTTTCATCTCCCTGGAGCTATCAGGAAAAGCCCACCCTGCAAACGCATTGGCGAACTCTCCCCATGACATGCTGTTCATCCTGGGTTCCACATAATTATTGAACCATTCTCTGGCTTTCTTGCATTTAAGTGTAAACCCTGCCATCTCAATGGCTCGACTATCATCAGCTCCCAACTCACTGGTTATCATCCTAACTGATCTGAGGTATTCAAATGGATCATCTCCCGTGTTATATTTAGGAGCATCCAATTTCAAGTACTCCGTCATTTGTACCTTACCTCCAGAGGAGCTAGGTTGATGTCTGTCAACAACAGGGGCTACTGGTTCTGGTGGTGGTACTGGGTCATTTGGCTCTGGGTGTGCTGCACTTAGATGGGTAGGGGAAGGTGGATACATAGGATATGGTGGATAGTAAGGAGGATAAGGCATATATGGCATGTAAGGAGGATATGGGACAAAACTAGAGTACTCCGACATACCTCCCATCGGATACTCTGGGTCCTGCGGAAAGGCTGGATAGCCAAAACCTGAGGCCTGAGCGCCTCCCTGCGACTCTCCCATACCTTCCTCAAATCTCCCTACACCCAGACTATCATCTCTAGATTGCTCAATCTCCATAGCCTCCCTCCTTTCCTCTGATCTTTCTCCTCTCGCTGTACCTCTTCTGCTCTCGTCTACAGACCTTCTAGGGTCTATTGACGTACCTGCCCTGCTAGCTCTCTAAGACCTTGCCCTCGGCAATGCAGGAGGACGAGTAGTTGGTCTCTCACTATCTGGTGGGACTCCAGTCAATCGAGCTGATCGACGAGTTCCTCTCATCTTTCCTCTCTGGAAAACAACACATAACATAGCATTTTAGCACATAAACATCACATATCACTAATGCACATGCAAAACTCATGGCATATCATAGCAGTAAACAGATAGGACTCAATACCTTATCCTAGTGGACATGATTTCCTATTGTGCTTGACCACTTCTACCCACTATGAGCCCGACACTATCTCTATAGGTCCGATCATGTGAACCTGGGGCTCTGATACCAATCTGTAACGACCCCAAAATGGACCGTCACCAGCGCTAGGATTCAGGTCGACTTAAGGCCGCCAGAACCCGTAGCAAGCCTGCTATACTCTCTGTGTACCTATAAAACTCATACATGATCATACATTTTCTGTGAAAATAAAAACTCTTTTTTGAACCAAGGCTTAACCTGTGCATGCACTATCTCTGTACTCTGTACTCTGTACCCCTGACTAGAGCTTGCTCTAGATGGGTTAACTCATACCTGTTAAGCCTGGTTTTTCACACACAGTAAAGCATATATACATATACAGATCATGTACATAACAAACATCACTAAGTCAAGCACATTTCTAACTTTACACACAACTATTACATCTCTTTAATATTACATGTCCACTCTAAGCTATTACAAATACTCTTTCTCTGTACTCTGCTGGACTGTCCCTGTACACTGTACACTGAACCTGCAAAACTAGGGTTAAGGGAGTGGGATGAGCTCTATAGCCCAGTGAGTAGAACAGTAAAACATCTCAGTAAAATATGATCTCATGGAAAGCACCATATCACAGACAATCCACATCAAGAGTAAACCTGTCACCACATGGTCCCAGTAACTCTGTGCTAGGGCGTAGAATCGAGCACCTGGTCTTCCTGTCATATATGTATATATGTATATAACACCTCTGTACTTACCATTGCCAGGGTGTAGTCAAAGGCTCCTGGTCTTTACTATAAATGCTAGGGCGTAGTCAAAGGCTCCTGGTCTTTACTATACCTGCCAGGGCGTAGTCAAAGGCTCCTGGACTTCCTGTCTGAGACTATTGGATCATTCAGCATTCACTCACATCACCAAATAACTATGCAATGCAACATATTCGTGGATACTAATGCAATCAACCTATTGCATAATCATGGTGCATGAGATATGCTAAAACATTGCATTGTGCAAGTAAAAGCGTTAAGTTTAGTTCCACTCACCTCTAGCTCACTGGACTGACTTTACAGGCTCTGAAAACTCTGGAGCAGAACTCACTGCTGCTCTCTCTGGCTCCTCTGGTCTGTATAGGTACAGATAAACGCAAATGAGGGACCAACTCTATTTAACTCCCCACAAATCCCTTCAAACTCACTCTAAAACTCATGCAAAGCATGCAAAAGAAAAGCTGGACAGAACACTTTCGGCGGCAGGTTCGGCAGCCGAAAGACCTCTCCAGAGACGAAAGTCATGCACCTTCGGCAGCCGAATCTTTACTTTCGGCAGCCGAACCCTTTCGGTGGCAAGTTTCGGAGGCCAAAAGGCACTCCAGAGACGAAAGTTTCTATCCTTCAGCGGCACCTTCGGCGGCCGAACTTCCCTCCAGAGCCGAAAGTCCAAAAGCTCGGGGGCAAGCTTGGGCAGCCGAAGCCACCTCCTCACACCTCCTCAGGGGTTCGGCGGCCGAATGTACCTTTGGCTGCCGAACCTGAGTTCATCAGCAGGGCAGAAACTTGCCCTGCCTCTCGCCCAATGCACAAAACTCACTCCACCTCAAACACCTCAATACTTCCACTTGCATACACTCATGTATATGCTCAAAGGGGTCAGAAACTACCTTAAAACCCCAAACATACAACAAAAACAACACATAAACAAGCTTTACTCACAAAATCATCAAAACCTCACAAAAAACCCTATTCATGCACCTCTCTCCATAAACCCCATAAAACCTTCAGAAAACATAAAAACAAGTTCAGGATCTTCACTTACCTTGTAAAAACAAGTAGATGAATGATTCTCACGTGGAGTTTTGGAGCAACTCTCCTTCAAACTCTCCAAACTTCACAACTTTGAGTTTTAGCGTAAAACCTTCAAAAGATCACAAAAACTAATCAAATCTTTGCATGATTTCATGAAAACATGAAGAAATACGCACAAAGGACAGAGTTTCACCTCAGCAAGTGAAAGAAACGGTGCTCTTACCGCTTCAACCGACTGAGGGCCATTTATAGGTGGCTGGCCAGACCACCTTCGGCGGCCACACGTGAAACCGAAAGCCATGCATGTTCGGCGGCCGAACCTCAACTTCGGTGGCCGAACCTGGCTTTTTTGCCTTGGTTCATTTCACTCAAAAACTCATTTCCTTATGGTTTAAAACTATGAAACATACCAAAACATTTAAGAAAAAGAGACTTCCGACATCCCGGATTCCACCGGAAAGTAGAATTCCGATGCCGGACTCTAGCCGGGTATTACAACCCCTCCTAAGCAAACGGCGAGCCTGAAGGGCTGAAATCAAACCTCTGGGTGTACCTCTCCTGTCTCCCCTGAAGACACACTCTGACCCATCCTGGTCTCTGAGGCTAACTATCTTCTGTCTACAGTCCAAAGTAGCACTATATGCAGATAGCCAATCCATCCCTAGAATGACATCAAAATCTGTCAAGTCTAGAACCACAAGGTCAGCTGGAAGGCATCTACCCTCTATGAACACTGGACTGAAACGATAGACTGACACTACCACTGATGGGTCACACTTGGGTCCACTGACCCAGAGAGGATACTCTAACTCAGAACTGATCAAACCCAATCTCTCTATGGCTCTCGAAGCAATAAAGGAATGAGAAGCACCGGGGTCCATCAAAGCATACACATCTGAACACCCAATGATGAAATTACCTGACACCACTGTGTTCGACGTGTTCGCCTCCTCCTGTGTCACAGTGAAAATCCGTGCTGGGGCTACCGGATTTCTACCTCGGGAACCTGCTGCTGAAGTAGAGGCTGCCCCTCTCCCTCTACCTCTACCACTACTCTGAGGCATGACTGGAGCTGCTGGCTGTACAACTGGCTGTACCACACTGCCTGAACTCATCTGCTGGGAGGGTGCAAAAGTCACCTGAGGACAATTCCGAGCAATATGCCCTTCCTGTCCACATCTATAACAAGCTGTAGATCCCAACCGACAAGCTCCTCCATGTGGTCTTCCGCATCTTCTGCATACTGGATAAGCTGTGCCAGAGCTTGAGCCACTACCTATTCCCAGACTAGACTTGGCTTTACTCCAGAACTTATTCTTTAACCCTTTTGCTCTATCCCATCTCTTGCTACCTGAAGTTGCTGAATTGGGGGCCTTAGAACCCGAAGCCTATGCCTTTGACTGTTTCTGAATATTGGCACTAGCTTCCATTTTCCTGGCTGCGTCCACTATAGAGTGGAAACTCTCCTTCTCTGCTGGAAAAATCAAGGAAGAATACCTGGGATGCAGTCTCATAGTATATCTCCTTGCCTTCTTCTGATCAGTATCATAGGCTTGACCCACATACTGAAGCAAATCCAGGAACTTATCTGTGAATTCATCAACACTCGTCTGTCTGTCTCAACTGTTCAAATTCTATTACTTTCATCTCCCTAGAACTGTCAGGAAAAGCCCACTCTGCAAATTCATTGGCGAACTCTCCCCATGACATACTGTTCATCCTGGGTTTCACATAATTCTTGAACCATTCTCTGGCTTTCTTGCATTTGAGTGTAAACCCTGCCATCGCAATGGCTCTACTATCATCTGCTCCCAATTCACTGGTTATCATCCTAACTGCTCTGAGGTATTCAAATGGATCATCTCCCGTGTTATATGTAGGAGCATCCAATTTCAAGTGCTCTATCATTTGCACTTTACCTCCAGATGAGCTAGGTTGATGTCTGTACACAACAGGGGCTACTGGTTCTGATTGTGGTGGTGGAGGTACTGGTTCATTTAGCTCTGGGTGTGCTGCACTTGGATGAGTAGGGGAAGGTGGATACATAGGATATGGTGGGTAATAATGAGGATAAGGCATATATGGCATGTAAGTAGGATATGGGACAAAACTAGAGTACTCCGACTGTAATACCCAGCTAGACTCCGGTATCGGAATTCCTACCGTCCGGTGGAATCTCGGATGACGGAAGCCTCTAGTAGGGTGGAATCATGTTTTCATAAAATGTTTTAAGGTATTTCATGGTTTTAAATAAAATGGAAATGTGTTTTTGGATGAAAATAACCTTGGAGGAAAACTCAGGTTCGGCCGCCGAACCTCAAGTTCGGCCGCCGAACATGCATGCCTTCGGGAGCGCCTTTAGGCCCCCGAAAGCACAAGTGAGGGAAGTCCAGGTTCGGCCGCCGAACCTCAAGTTCGGCCACCGAACATGGCATGCATGCGGAGGCACATTCGGCCGCCGAACGTGGCCTGGCCAGCCACTATAAAAGGGTCCCTTAGCCGAAAACGGGCGAGCTTTTCCCCATTTTCGGCCAAGGTGAGCTTTCTGCCGCCCCTCACCGATCTTTGATGTTTTTCCTCTAGATCTTTCAAGTTTTTCACTTGTTTTAACTTCGTTTTGAAGATTTGAGCTTTTGAGCAAAGTTTTGGAGCTTTGAGGTTCAAGAACTCGAATCTCTCCCAACTCCAAGTTTGGTCGCCTCTACTCTCGATCTTCAAGAGGTAAGAGTCGATCTCTAGCTTATATTATGTTTTAAGTAAGTTTTATGAAGTTCATGAGGGTAGAATGCATGCTTAGGTCATAGTTATGTTTATGGGTTTTTGGTGTGATTTTTGAACAATGTGAGTTGTTTGTGTGTTGTAGTTGGGGTTTTTGATGGTTTGATGCCCCTAGGAACTTGTATGTTTGCTTGTGTATGTTTGGGAATGTTGTAGAATAGATTTATGCATGTGTGGATGAGATTGGAGGCATAAATGCATAGGGGAGCTGAGTTTCTGCCATTCTGGGAGAAACCAGGTTCGGCAGCCGAAGGAACTTTCGGCCTCCGAACGTGCTTGTGGAGGCAGCCTTCGGCTGCCGAAGCTTGCCCCCGAAAGGAGACTTTCGTCTCTGTCTGGGACTTTCGGCCGCCGAAGGTGCCGCCGAACATGCATGAGTTTCGTCTCTGTCTGGGAGTTTCGGCCGCCGAAGGTGCCGCTGAACCTGCCTGACTTTCGGCTCTGGAGGGACTTTCGGCCGCCGAACCTGCCGCCGAAAGTGCCCTGTCCAGCCCTTTCTTGCATGTTTTTCTATGATTATTCCATGATGTTTTAGGGGGTTTTTGGGGGATAGTTTAGAGTTATGTTCATGTATGTTTGGTCCCTCATTTGAGTCCACCTGTGTAGGTTCGGACCCGAGGAACCGAGGACCCCAACAGTGAGTCTGTTGCCCCAGTGTCTGGTCAGAGCTATCCAGAGGTGAGTGGAATAACTTATTATGTTTTTAAAGCAAAGAATGAATTTTTCAGCATGTTTCACGCATCATGAATGCCATGTGATGAATTAGGGTGCTTGCATTAGAATTCACGAATATGTTGCATTGCATATTTTTATGTTGATGTGGATGAATGTTGGATGATCCATAGCCCTCGACCCATGATATGACGATGTGATATGTACGGTACGGAATGTAAGACCAGTGGGACCCATTCTACGTTCGCTGGCACTATGTAAGGGAAAGACCAGGACCCATTCTACGTTCTGGCACAGTTGGACACTGTTATGTTATGATATGTAAGGGAAAGACCAGGACCCATTCTACGTTCTGGCACAGTTGGACTATGTAGAGGGCTATTGGTGACAAGTTCATCCTTGATGTGATTAGCTGTGATGTGATGCATTCCATGATCCATATGATTTAAATGTTTTCATTATTCTGCTCACTGGGCTCTAGTAGCTCACCCCTCTCCCATTTCCCCAGGATTTGCAGGTACAGGGTAGACCAGGAGATCCATAGGAGTAATGAAGTCATGTTTATGTAATAGATAGTGTGGACATGATAAATGTATTAATGTTATGTAAAAGTACAGTTTCAGTCATGTAATGATATTGAGGATTAGATATCGTGCTTAACATTGCGTTTGAGGTATCCCTTTTATTACATGATCAAAAATGTTTTATAATGTTCATGAAAGCCAACTCATCTCATGTTGTATCGCCCGTTAGGGCATTGGTGAGATCCCACAGAGGGATCATGATTATGATTATGACTATGTACATGTATGTTCAGGTTGGGTTGGATGTTGAAGGAAAAGTTTCAAATTTTTATGCATGTTGTTGATCATGTATGGGATTATACAGGTTTTCAGGTTGCATGTCAGGCTTGCTACGGGTCCCGGCGGCCTTACGCCGATCTGGATCCTAGCGCCGGTAGCGGTCCGATTTTCGGGTCATTATAGAATGGTATCAGAGCCCTAGGTTCATAGGATCGGACCTAGAGTGTCGGGCTCATAGATGTTCTAGAAGGTCAAGCACAATAGGAAAGATCATGTCCACTAGGATAGGATGTGGAGTCCTGTCTTGTATGATGATGTGAAATGCCATGATTATATACATGTGCATTGATGCTATGATATGAATGATGTATATGTGATGAGGGTTCATGTGTGCCCACATGAACCATATGATGCTAATGTTTGTATGATGTGTACTGTTTTTCAGAAAACAGGATGAGAGGAACCCGTCGATCGGCAAGATTGACCGGAGTACCACCTGAGGATGAGGGCACGAGTGCCCGTCCTCCTACATTGCCTAGGGCAATGTCTTGTAGAGCAAACAGAGAAAGAGTGTCTAGGGACCCTAGAAGGTCTTTTGATGCTAGCAGAAGGGGGACAGATAGAGGAGGAAGTTCTTCAGATGTGAGGGAGGTTACAGAAGTGGATCAGAGGAGGGATGGGAACCTGGATGTGAGCATGGAGGAAGAAGGGACAGGGGAGTCTCAGGGAGGCGTTCAGGCCTCGGGGTATGGTTTTCCACCCCATTATCCACCCTTCCCACAGGGTTCAGGGTATCCGATGGGAGGCACATCGGATTACTCCAGCTTTAACCCCTACCCTACCTACATGCCTTATCCACCTTTCTATCCACCTTACCCACAGTACCCAGCTTATCCACCCTCACCTTTCTATCCAAACCCGGCAAACCCCACCTCGGGGAATGCTGCACCCCCACCTCCACCACCTACAGAACCAGCAGCCCCAGTTACTCAACCTCCTAGACCTAGCTCAGCCGATGGGAGCAAGGTAAAGATGACAGATTACCTCAAGCTGGATGCTCCCAAATACAAGTCAGGGGATGACCCCTTTGAGTACCTGAGAGTGGTGAAGACAATAACTGATGAGCTAGGGGCAAGTGATAGCAAGGCCATTCAGATGGCAGGGTTCACTTTAAAGTGCAAGAAGGCACGGGAATGGTTCAAGTGTTATGTGAACCCAAGACTAGACGGCATGACATGGGATGTAACGACCCCAAAATGGACCGTCACCGGCGCTAGGATTCAGGTCGGCTTAAGGCCGCCAGAACCCGTAGCAAGCCTGCTATACTCTCTGTGTACCTGTAAACCTCATACATGATCATACATATTCTGTGAAAATAAAATTCTTTTCTGAACCAAGGCTTAACCTGTGCATGCACTATCTCTGTATCCCTGACTAGAGCTTGCTCTAGATGGGTTATCTCATACCTTAAGCCTGGTTTTCACATACAGGAAAACATATATACATATACAGATCATGTACAAAACATACATCACTGAGCAATTCGACCCACCTTCTCTGCCGCAAATTCAGCTCTTTCTGACTTAAGATGTACTGTAAACTCTTGTGATCGGTGAAGATCTCGCATTTAACCCCGTAGAGGTAATGCCGCCACATCTTAAGTGCAAAGATAACTGCTGCCATCTCTAGGTCATGGGTAGGGTAATTCAATTCGTGCTTCTTCAACTGTCTAGAAGCATAAGCTATTACTCTATCACTCTGCATCAATACACAACCCAATCCTACTCGAGATGCATCACAGAACACTGTGAACTCTTCATTACTGACAGGCAGAGCTAACACTGGTGCTGTTGTCAATCTCCTCTTGAGCTTCTCAAAGCTCTCTTCACACTGGTCTGACCAGATAAACTTCTGGTTCTTCTGAGTCAATTTGGTCATAGGAGCTGCTATCTTTGAGAAGTTCTGAACGAACCTCCTGTAGTAACCTGCCAGTCCCAGAAAGCTTTTAATCTCAGTCACTGTCGTGGGTCTGGGCCAGTTAGCTACAGCCTCTATCTTCTTGGGGTCTACCTCAATACCCTCTGCTGATACCACATGTCCCAAGAAGGCAATACTCCTTAACCAAAACTCACACTTCGAGAACTTGGCATACAACCCATGCTCTCTCAGTGTCTGCAGAACGATCCTCAGATGCTGGGCATGCTCCTCTGCATCTCTGGAATACACTAAGATATCATCGATAAACACAATGACAAAGTGATCCAGAAACTCACTGAATACCCTGTTCATGAGATCCATAAATGCTGCAGGGGCGTTAGTCAACCCGAACGGCATCACTATGAACTCATAATGCCCATATCTGGTCCTAAAAGCTGTCTTAGGCACATCTGCCTCTCTGACTTTCAACTGATGATACCCAGATCTCAGATCTATTTTCGAGAAACAACCTGCTCCAGCTAGCTGGTCAAATAGATCATCAATCCGAGGTAAGGGATACCTATTCTTGATAGTGACCTTGTTCAACTGTCTGTAGTCGATACAAAGTCTGAGGGATCCATCCTTCTTTCTGACAAAGAGCACTGGAGCACCCCAAGGTGAGGTACTAGGGCGGATGAAACCCTTATCTACCAAGTCCTGCAACTGTTCTTTCAACTCTGTTAACTCAGCTGGCGCCATCCTGTAGGGAGGAATAGAGATAGGTCTGGTACCTGGCAGTAATTCAATGTCAAACCCTATCTCCCTATCAGGTGGTAGTCCTAGCAAATCGTCTGGGAACACATCGAGAAACTCTCGGACTACTGGTACTGTGGCTGGTTCCCTCACCTAACTGTCTAGCTCTCTCACATGAGCTAGAAACCCCTGACAACCCCTCCTAAGCAAACGACGAGCCTGAAGGGCTGAAATCATATCTCTGGGTGTACCTCTCCTGTCTACTCTGAAGACACACTCTGACCCATCCTGGTTTCTGAGACTCACTAGCTTCTCTCGACAGTCCAACGTAGCACTATATGTAGATAACCAATCCATCCCTAGAATGACATCAAAATCCGTCAAATCTAGAACCACAAGGTCAGCTGGAAGGTATCTACCCTCGATAACCACTGGACTGAAACGACAGACTGACACTGCCACTGATGGGTCACATCTAGGTCCACTGACCCAGAGAGGATACTCTAACTCAGAATTGATCAAACCCAATCGCTCTATGGCTCTCGAAGCAATAAAGGAATGAGAAGCACCGGGGTCCATCAAAGCATACACATCTGAACACCCAATGATGAGATTACCTGACACCACTGTGTTCGACGTGTTAGCCTCCTCCTGTGTCACTGTGAAAATCCGTGCTGGGGCTACCGGATTTCCACCTCGGGAACCTGCTGCTGAAGTAGAGGCTACCCCTCTCCCTCTACCTCTGCCACTAGTCTGAGGCATGACTGGAGCTGCTGGCCGTACAACTGGCTGTACCACACTGCCTGAACTCATCTGCTGGGATGGTGCAAAAGTCATCTGCGGACAATCCCGAGCAATATGCCCTTCCTGTCCACATCGAAAACAAGCTGTAGATCCCAACCGAAAAACTCCTCCATGTGGTTTTCCGCATCGTCTGCAGACTGGAGCTGTGCCAGAGCTTGAGCCACTACCTATTCCCAGAGCTGACTTGACTTTACTCCAGAACTTACTCTTTGTTCCTTTTGCTCTATCCCATCTTTTACTGCTTGGTGTGGGGGCTTTAGAACCCGAAGCCTGTGCCTTTGACTGTTTCTGAATATTGGCACTAGCTTCCATTTTCCTGGCTGCGTCTACTATGGTATGGAAACTCTCCTTTTCTGCTGGAAGAATCAAGGAAGCATACCTAGGATGCAGTCTCATAGTATATCTCCTTGCTTTCTTCTGATCAGTATCATAGGCTTGACCCACGTACTGAAGCAGATCCAGGAACTTATCTGTGAATTCATCAACACTCATCTCATCTGTCTGTCTCAACTGTTCAAATTCAATTACTTTCATCTCCCTCGAACTGTCAGGAAAAGCCCACCCTGCAAACTCATTGGCGAACTCTCCCCATGACATGCTGTCCATTCTAGGCTCCACATAATTCTTAAACCATTCTCTGGCTTTCTTGCATTTTAATGTGAAACCTGCCATCTCAATGGCTCTCCTATCATCTGCTCCCAATTCACTGGTTATCATCCTAACTGCTCTGAGGTAATCAAATGGATCATCTCCCGTGTTGTATTTAGGAGCATCCAATTTCAAGTACTCCGTCATTTGGACTTTACCTCCAGATGAGCTAGGTTCATGTCTGTCACCAACAGGAGCTACAGGTTCTGGTGGTAGTACTGGTTCATTTGGCTCTAGGTGTGCTGCACTTGGATGGGTAGGGGAAGAGGGATACATAGGATATGGTGGATAGTAAGGATAAGGCATATAAGGCATATAAGGAGGATATGGCACAAAACTCGAGTACTCCGACATACCTCCCATCGGATACTCTGGATAGCCAAACCCTGAGGTCTGAGCACCTCCCTGCGACTCTCCCATACCTTCCTCAAAACTGCCTATACCCATGCTATCATCTCTAGACTGATCCATTTCCATAGCTTCCCTCCTTTCCTCTGATCTTCCTCCCCTAGCTGTTCCTCTTCTGCTCTCGTCGACAGACCTTCTAGGGTCTATTGACGTACCTTCCCTGCTAGATCTCTGAGACCTTGCCCTTGGCAATGCAGGAGGATGAGCAGCTGGTCTCTCATTCTCTGGTGGGACTCCAGTCAATCGAGCTGATCGACGAGTTCCTCGCATCTTTACTCTGGAAACACAACATATAACATACCACTTTAGCACATAAACATCACATAGCAAGCATACACAGGCAACACTCATGGCATATCATAGCAGATAGGACTCAAGATCCTATCCTAGTGGACATGATTTCATATTGTGCTTGACCACTTCTAACCTGTCTGAGCCCAACACTGTCTCTATAGGTCCGATCATGTGAACCTAGGGCTCTGATACCAATCTGTAACGACCCCAAAATGGACCGTCACCGGCGCTAGGATTCAGGTCGGCTTAAGGCCGCCAGAACCCGTAGCAAGCCTGCTATACTCTCTGTGTACCTGTAAACCTCATACATGATCATACATATTCTGTGAAAATAAAATTCTTTTCTGAACCAAGGCTTAACCTGTGCATGCACTATCTCTGTATCCCTGACTAGAGCTTGCTCTAGATGGGTTATCTCATACCTTAAGCCTGGTTTTCACATACAGGAAAACATATATACATATACAGATCATGTACAAAACATACATCACTAGGTCAAGCAACAACTATTACATCTCTTTAATATTACATGTCCACTCTAAGCTATTACAGATCTCTTTACTTTTCCTGTACTCTGCTGGACTGTCCCTGTACACTGGACACTAAACCTGCAAAACTGGGGTTAAGGGAGTGGGATGAGCTCTATAGCCCAGTGAGTAGAACAGTAAAACATCTCAGTAAAATATGATCTCATGGAATGCACCATAGCACAGACAAGCCACATCAAGAGTAAACCTGTCACCACATAGTCCCAGTAACTCTGTGCCAGGGCGTAGAATCGAGCACCTGGTCTTCCTGTCATATATGTATATGTGTATATAACACCTCTATACTTACCATTGCCAGGGCGTAGTCAAAGGCTCCTGGACTTTGCTATACCTGCCAGGGCGTAGTCAAAGGCTCCTGGACTTCGCTATACCTGCCAGGGCGTAGTCAAAGGCTCCTGGACTTCCTGTCTGAGACTATTGGATCATTCAGCCTTCACTCACATCACCAAATAACGATGCAATGCAACATATTCGTGAATACTAATGCAATCAACCTAGGGCATAAACATGATGCATGAGATATGCTAAAAGCAGTTTGTGGTTCAATTAAAAGTCATAGGTTTAGTTCCACTCACCTCTGGCTATCTGGACTGACTGACTCTGCAGGCTCTGAACCTCTGGAGCAGTACTCACTGCTGCTCTCTCTGGTTCCTCTGGTCTGTACCTATACAGATAGACTCAAATGAGGGACCAAACAAGCGTAGACTAACTCTCTTAAACTCCCCAAGACTCCCCTTAAACTCACTCAACTATCCATGCAAAGCATGCAAAAGAAAGCTGGACAGGACACTTTCGGCGGCAGGTTCGGCGGCCGAAAGTCCTCTCCAGAGACGAAACTCAAGCACCTTCGGCGGCACCTTCGGCGGCCGAAACCCCTACACAGAGCCGAACATGCAAAACAGGCTATGGCAGCCAAGCCACCATGCAAGAGGTTCGGCGGCCGAATGAACCTTCGGCTGCCGAACCTGAGTTCATCCAGAACTCAGCTTCAACGGCAAACCATCTTCTCCTTCCCTTCAACCACTCAAACCATATATACTCCAACTCCTCAACACACATATACTCACGTATATGATCACAGGGGTCCAAAACTATCTAATAACCCCAAACAACAAATCAAACATAACACAGAAACATGTATACATGCATAACTCATCAAAACCACTACTTCTCACTTAAACATGCATCTCTCTCCCTTAACTTCCATAAAACCTTTAGAAAACACATAAACAGGTTCAAGAGCATTACTTACCTCCTGTAACAAGAAGCTGAACACTCTGAACTAAGGAAAACAGACCAACTCTCCTCAAACTCTCAAACTCTCACAAACTTAGCTTTTTGCTTCAAAACATTCAAACCCTTGTGAACGATCAAAACACTCTGCATGAGCTGCTCAAACTCAGCAAATAAACCAGGGGAGACGTGGCCAAGCTTCTGGCAACAAGTTGGACATAACACCTGTCCAAACTGCTGACTAAGGGATACAAAACTGCTGGCTAAGCAATTCAGCTTCGGCTGCCGAATCGCATGCAAAACCATGCAACATTCGGGGGCCGAACCTGAATTCGGAAGCCGAATATTGGGCACTTTCGGCGGCCGAACTTATCTTCGGCGGCCGAACTTGGCTCCTCTGCCTTGGTTCATTTCAACTCAAAACTTGGTTCCATTTACCTGTAACACAGTAAACCACACAACATTTCTTGAGAAACTCATATCTCCTACCCTCTAGAGGATTCCGACATCCCGGAGTCCACCGGACGACAAGAATTCCGGTGCCGGACTCTAGCCGGGTATTACATGGGAGGAATTTGCGAATGAGTTCGCTGGATGGGCTTTCCCAGGCAGTTCCAGAGAACTGAAGATGATTGAGTTTGAGCAACTGAGGCAGTCAGAGCACATGGGTGTAGAGGAGTTCACGGATAAATTCTTGGAGCTATTGCCTTTTTCAGGGCAAGCTCTAGATACAGATACGAAGAAAGCCAAGAGATATGTTATGAAGCTGCATTCTAGGTACTCCTCGTTGATTCAGTCAGCTGAGAGAGAAAGTTTCCACACTGTGGTGGATATGGCTCGAAGGATGGAGGCGAGTGCTATAGTTGAGGGGTCAGTGAAGCAGTCAGTGACCCAGTCTTCAGGGGTTAAGACCCCAGGCAGAGGAGGACCAGGTTTCTCTTCTCAGAGCTCAAGTAAGAAGAGGTGGGATAACACCACCAAGAAGCCGAAGAAGAATAAGTTTTGGAACAAGTTGAAATCCGGTATGGGATTTGGCGGTGGCTCGAGCTCAGGCTCAGATGGTACAGAATGCCAGAGATGTGGAAGACCACACAGGGGAGTGTGTCGAGCTGGGACTAATACATGTTTCAGATGTGGACAGGAGGGACACATAGCTCGGGAGTGTCCTAGAGCACCTTTTATGGGTCAGCCCCAGCAGACAGCTTCTGGTAGTGTGGCACAGCCAGCAGCTCCAGCCACAACTCAGGGCAGTGGTAGAGGTAGAGGGAGAGGGGCAGCCTCTTCTTCTGGTTCCCGAGGTGAAGGTCCATCAGCTCCAGCCAGGATCTTCACCATGACTCAGCAGGAGGCTAACACATCCAACACCGTGGTGTCAGGTAATCTCGTCATTGGGTGTTCTGATGTGTATGCATTAATGGACCCGGGTGCATCTCATTCATTTATTGCTCCGAGAGCTGTTGAGAGGTTGGGTCTGATAGTCTCTGGGTTAGAGTGTCCCTTATGGGTCAGTGGACCCAAGTGTGACCCGTCAGTGGCAGAGTCAGTCTGCCAGTTCAGTCCAGTTTTTGTTGAGGGAAGATGCCTCTCCGCCGACCTTGTGGTTCTAGATTTGACAGATTTTGACGTCATTCTAGGGATGGATTGGCTATCTACCCATGGTGCTACCTTGGACTGCAGAGACAAGGTAGTCAAGTTCAGAGATCAGGACGGGTCAGAGGTCGTCTTCAGAGGAGACAGGAGGGGCACGCCTAGAGGTCTGATATCAGCTCTTCAGGCTCGTAGGTTGCTTAGGAAGGGATGTCAGGGGTATTTGGCTCATGTGAGAGAGCTAGACAGTCAGGTCAAGGAGCCAGCCTCGGTGCCAGTTGTCAGAGAGTTTCTGGATGTCTTTCCAGACGAGCTTCCAGGTTTACCACCTGCTAGGGAGATAGAGTTCGAGATAGAGTTGGTGCCTGGAACTAGACCGATCTCTATCCCTCCCTACAGGATGGCCCCAGCCGAATTGAAGGAGTTGAAAGAATAGTTGCAGGAGCTGGTAGAGAAGGGCTTCATCCGACAGAGTACCTCACCTTGGGGTGCTCCGGTCTTGTTTGTGAGAAAGAAGGATGGGTCCCTCAGACTTTGTATCGACTACAGGCAGTTGAACAAAGTCACTACCAAAAATAGGTACCCTCTACCAAGGATCGATGATCTATTAGACTAGCTAGCAGGAGCGGGTTGTTTCTCCAAAATAGATCTAAGATCGGGGTACCATCAGCTAAGGATAAGGGATGAAGATGTGCCGAAGACAGCTTTCAGGACCAGATATGGGCATTTTGAGTTCCTTGTAATGCCGTTCGGGTTAACCAATGCCCCTGCAGCATTCATGGCTCTCATGAACAGAGTATTTAGCCAATACCTGGATCACTTTGTTATTGTCTTCATAGATGATATCTTAGTGTATTCTAGGAACGCAGAGGAGCATGCCCATCATCTGAGGTTGGTTCTGCAGACTTTGAGGGAACATGGCTTGTATGCCAAGTTCTCTAAGTGTGAGTTCTGGCTGAGGAGCATTTCGTTCTTGAGGCATGCAGTGTCAGAGAATGGGATTGAGGTGGACCCCAAGAAGACAGAAACTGTGGCTAACTGGCCTAGACCCACTTCAGTGACGGAGATCAGGAGTTTCTTGGGTTTGGCAGGTTACTACAGGAGGTTCATTCAGGACTTCTCAAAGATAGCAGCTCCTCTGACCAGACTAACCAGGAAGAATCAGAAGTTTCTGTGGACCGACCAGTGCGAAGAGAGTTTTGAAGAGCTTAAGAAGAGGTTGACTTCAGCACCAGTTTTAGCTCTGCCATCTAGTGATGAGGACTTTACAGTCTTTTGTGATGCGTCCCGTGTGGGACTGGGTTGTGTACTGATGCAGAGCGAGAGGGTGATTGCTTATGCTTCTAGGCAACTGAAGAAGCATGAGTTGAATTACCCCACGCATGACCTTGAGATGGCAGCAGTAATCTTTGCACTCAAGATGTGGAGGCACTACCTCTATGGGGTTAAATGTGAGATCTTCACGGATCATAAGAGCCTACAGTACATCTTAAGTCAAAGAGATTTGAATTTGAGACAGAGGAGATGGGTGGAGCTGCTGAGTGACTATGATTGCAAGATTCAGTACCATCCGGGTAAGGCGAACGTTGTGGCAGATGCCTTAAGCCGGAAATCACTCTGCAGTTTATCCCACATGTCGGCAAAGAGGAGGCCAGTGGTGAAGGAATTTTACAAGCTCATTGAGGAAGGTCTACAGATGGAGTTGTCTGGTACAGGTGCCTTGGTGGCCCAGATGAGAGTGGCGCCCGTGTTTCTGGAGCAGGTGGCTCAGAAACAGCATGAGGACCCGGAGTTAGTGAAGATTGCCAAGACTGTTCAGTCAGGCAATGATAGTGAGTTCAGATTTGACAGCAAGGGGATCCTCCGCTATGGGAGCAGACTATGTGTACCAAATGACATTGGGCTAAAAGGAGACATTATGAGAGAGGCTCATAATGCAAGATACAACATTCACCCCGGAGCCACCAAGATGTATCAAGATCTAAAGAAGGTTTATTGGTGTCCAGCTATGAAGAAAGAAGTGGCACAGTTTGTGTCAGCCTGCGAAGTGTGTCAGAGGGTGAAGCTGGAACATCAGAAGCCGGCTGGAATGCTTAACCCTCTACCTATTCCAGAATGGAAATGGGAAAATATAGCTATGGACTTCGTAGTGGGGTTACCGGCAGCGTCCAACAGATTGGACTCCATATGGGTGATTGTGGACAGACTCACCAAATCTGCTCACTTCATTCCTGTCAGGAGTGGCTATTCTGTGGACAAGTTGGCGCAGGTGTATGTAGATGAGATCGTCAGGCTGCATGGGGTTCCTGTTTCGATAGTGTCAGATAGAGGGCCCCAGTTCACCTCCAGATTTTGGCGGAGTCTGCAGAACGCCATGGGTACCAGGTTGGATTTTAGCACTGCTTTCCATCCATAGACGGACGGACAGTCAGAAAGGACCATCCAGACCATAGAAGATATGCTCAGAATGTGTGTGCTGGACTTTGGCGGTTCTTGGAGGCAGCATCTACCTTTGGTGGAGTTTACCTACAATAACAGCCATCATGCTAGCATCGGGATGGCTCCATATGAAGCTTTATATGGAAGGAAGTGCAGATCACCTGTTTGCTGGGAAGAGGTTGGAGAAAAGGCCTTGGCAGGGCCTGAGCTTATTGAGATCACCAGCAGGGTGGTACCCATAATCAGAGAAAGGATCAAGACTGCTGCAAGCAGACAGAAGAGTTATGCAGACATTCGCAGAAGGCAGTTAGAGTTTCAGGAGGGGGATTTGATATTGCTCAAGGTGTCTCCAATGAAAGGAGTGGTTCGCTTCGGGAAGAAAGGTAAACTAGCCCCACGATACATCGGACCATTTGAAGTCTTGCAAAGGATTGGGAATGTGTCGTACAAGCTAGATTTACCTGCTTCAATGGAAAGAATCCATCCGGTTTTCCATGTTTCAATGTTGAGGAAGTTTGTGTCAGATCCGAGCAAGGTTCTTAGTGAGCCTGATGTGGAGATCCAAGAGGATCTCACCTATGTTGAACAGCCAGTACGGATCATAGACACCCAGATCAGAAAGTTAAGAAACAAGGAAATCCCGATGGTGAAAGTCCTATGGAATCACCACAATTTGGAGGAATGCACTTGGGAGACACGGGAGTCTATGCTCCAGCAGTACCCCCATCTCTTTTAAGGTTAGATCTCTATGTGTTTATGTGCTAGGTATGTATGTTATGTTTTATGCCATGCTATATGTGCTAGTAGAGGTACATTCGGGGACGAATGTTCTTAAGGGGGGGAGAATGTAATACCCGGCTAGACTACGGTATCGGAATTCCTACCGTCCGGTGGAATCTCGGATGACGGAAGCCTCTAGTAGGGTGGAATCATGTTTTCATAAAATGTTTTAAGGTATTTCATGGTTTTAAATAAAATGGAAATGTGTTTTTGGATGAAAATAACCTTGGAGGAAAACTCAGGTTCGGCCGCCGAACCTCAAGTTCGGCCGCCGAACCTCAAGTTCGGCCGCCGAACATGCATGCCTTCGGGAGCGCCTTTAGGCCCCCAAAAGCACAAGTGAGGGAAGTCTAGGTTCGGCCGCCGAACCTCAAGTTCGGCCGCCGAACATGGCATGCATGCGGAGGCACATTCGGCCCCCGAACGTGGCCTGGCCAGCCACTATAAAAGGGTCCCTTAGCCGAAAACGGGCGAGCTTTTCCCCATTTTCGGCCAAGGTGAGCTTTCCGCCGCCCCTCACCGATCTTTGATGTTTTTCCTCTAGATCTTTCAAGTTTTTCACTTGTTTTAACTTCGTTTTGAAGATTTGAGCTTTTGAGCAAAGTTTTGGAGCTTTGAGGTTCAAGAACTCGAATCTCTCCCAACTCCAAGTTTGGTCGCCTCTACTCTCGATCTTCAAGAGGTAAGAGTCGATCTCTAGCTTATATTATGTTTTAAGTAAGTTTTATGAAGTTCATGAGGGTAGAATGCATGCTTAGGTCATAGTTATGTTTATGGGTTTTTGGTGTGATTTTTGAACAATGTGAGTTGTTTGTGTGTTGTAGTTGGGGTTTTTGATGGTTTGATGCCCCTAGGAACTTGTATGTTTGCTTGTGTATGTTTGGGAATGTTGTAGAATAGATTTATGCATGTGTGGATGAGATTGGAGGCATAAATGCATAGGGGAGCTGAGTTTCTGCCATTCTGGGAGAAACCAGGTTCGGCAGCCGAAGGAACTTTCGGCCGCCGAACGTGCTTCTGGAGGCAGCCTTCGGCTGCCGAAGCTTGCCCCCGAAAGGAGACTTTCGTCTCTGTCTGGGACTTTCGGCCGCCGAAGGTGCCGCCGAACATGCATGAGTTTCGTCTCTGTCTGGGAGTTTCGGCCGCCGAAGGTGCCGCCGAACCTGCCTGACTTTCGGCTCTGGAGGGACTTTCGGCCGCCGAACCTGCCGCCGAAAGTGCCCTGTCCAGCCCTTTCTTGCATGTTTTTCTATGATTATTCCATGATGTTTTAGGGGGTTTTTGGGGGATTGTTTAGAGTTATGTTCATGTATGTTTGGTCCCTCATTTGAGTCCACCTGTGTAGGTTCGGACCCGAGGAACCGAGGACCCCAACAGTGAGTCTGTTGCCCCAGTGTCTGGTCAGAGCTATCCAGAGGTGAGTGGAATAACTTATTATGTTTTTAAAGCAAAGAATGAATTTTTCAGCATGTTTCACGCATCATGAATGCCATGTGATGAATTAGGGTGCTTGCATTAGAATTCACGAATATGTTGCATTGCATATTTTTATGTTGATGTGGATGAATGTTGGATGATCCATAGCCCTCGACCCATGATATGACGATGTGATATGTACGGTACGGAATGTAAGACCAGTGGGACCCATTCTACGTTCGCTGGCACTATGTAAGGGAAAGACCAGGACCCATTCTACGTTCTGGCACAGTTGGACACTGTTATGTTATGATATGTAAGGGAAAGACCAGGACCCATTCTACGTTATGGCACAGTTGGACTATGTAAAGGGCTATTGGTGACAAGTTCATCCTTGATGTGATTAGCTGTGATGTGATGCATTCCATGATCCATATGATTTAAATGTTTCTATTATTCTGCTCACTGGGCTCTAGTAGCTCACCCCTCTCCCATTTCCCCAGGATTTGCAGGTACAGGGTAGACCAGGAGGTCCATAGGAGTAATGAAGTCATGTTTATGTAATAGATAGTGTGGACATGATAAATGTATTAATGTTATGTAAAAGTACAGTTTCAGTCATGTAATGATATTGAGAATTAGATATCGTGCTTGACATTGTGTTTGAGGTATCCCTTTTATTACATGATCAAAAATGTTTTATAATGTTCATGAAAGCCAACTCATCTCATGTTGTATCGCCCGTTGGGGCATTGGTGAGATCCCACAGAGAGATCATGATTATGATTATGACTATGTACATGTATGTTCAGGTTGGGTTGGATGTTGAAGGAAAAGTTTCAAATTTTTATGCATGTTGTTGATCATGTATGGGATTATACAGGTTTTCAGGTTGCATGTCAGGCTTGCTACGGGTCCCGGCGGCCTTAAGCCGATCTGGATCCTAGCGCCGATAGCGGTCCGATTTTCGGGTCGTTACACCGACATACCTCCCATCGGATACTCTGGGTCCTGCGGAAAGGCTGGATTGCCAAAACCTGAGGCCTGAGCGCCTCCCTGCGACTCTCCCATACCTTCTTCAAATTTGCCTACACCCATGCTGTCATCTCTAGACTGGTCAATCTCCATAGCCTCCCTCCTTTCCTCTGATCCTCCTCCCCTAGCTGTTCCCCTTCTACTCTCGTCAACAGACCTTCTAGGGTCTATTGACGTACCTTCCCTGCTAGATCTCTGAGACCTTGCCCTCGGCAATGCAGGAGGACGAGCAGCTGTTCTCTCACAATCTGGTGGGACTCTAGTCAATCGAGTTGATCGACGAGTACCTCTCATCTTAACTCTGGAAAACAACACATAATATAGCACTTTAGCACATAAACATCACATATCAATAATGCACATGCATAACTCATGGCATTTCATAGCATCAAACAAATAGGACTCAATACCCTATCCTAGTGGACATGATTTCCTATTGTGCTTGACCACTTCTAACCTCTATGAGCCCGACACTCTCTCTATAGGTCCGATCATGTGAACCTAGGGCTCTGATACCAATCTGTAACGACCCCAAAATGGACCGTCACCGGCGCTAGGATTCAGGTCAGCTTAAGGCCGCCAGAACCCGTAGCAAGCCTGCTATACTCTCTGTGTACCTGTAAATCTCATACATGATCATACATTTTCTGTGAAAATAACAACTCTTTTCTGAACCAAGGCTTAACATGTGCATGCACTATCTCTGTACTCTGTACTCCTAACTAGAGCTTGCTCTAGATGGGTTAACTCATACCTGTTAAGCCTGGTTTTTCACATACTCTGTAAAACATACATATATACAGATCATGTACATAACAAAAGATTTACAACACAAAATAACTAAGTCAAGCACAATTCTAACTTTATACACAACTGTACATCTCTTTATTATTACATGTCCATAATATTCTATTACAAAACTCTTCTCTCTTCCTGTACTCTGCTGGACTTTCCCTGTACACTGTACACTGAACCTGCAAAACTGGGGTTAAGGGAGTGGGATGAGCTCTATAGCCCAGTGAGTAGAACAGTAAAATAGTCATTAACACATGCTCTGATGGAATGCATCAAACCACAGACAATCCACATCAAGGGTAAACCTGTCACCACATAGTCCCTGTAACTCTGCCGTGCCAGGGCGTAGAATCGAGCACCTGGTCTTCCTGTCATATATGTATATGTGTATATAACACCTCTGTACTTACCATTGCCAGGGTGTAGTCAAAGGCTCCTGGACTTTGCTATACTTGCCAGGGCGTAGTCAAAGGCTCCTGGACTTCTCTATACCTGCCAGGGCGTAGTCAAAGGTTCCTGGACTTCTCTCAAAAACTATTGGATCATTCAGCATTCACCCACATCAACAAATAACTATGCAACATAGTCGTGGATTCTAATGAAAATAACCTACTGTATACTCATGATGCATGAACTATGCTAAAAGCATTTCATTTCTCAATTAAAAGAATTAAGTTTAGTTCCACTCACCTCTGGCTAGCTGAACTGACTCTGCAGGCGCTGACAAACTCTGGAGCAGTACTCACTGCTGCTCTCTCTGGTTCCTCTGGTCTGTGGAGGCGCAGAGAAACTCAAATGAGGGACCAAACTAGCTTATGAACAACTCTATTAACCTCCCCAAGAATCCCCTTAAACTTACTCAAACATCCATGCAAAGCATGCAAGAGAAGGCTGGACAGAACACTTTCGGCGGCAGGTTCGGCGGCCGAAAGTCCTCTCTAGAGACGAAACTCATGCACCTTCGGCGGCCGAATCTCTACTTTCGGCAGCCGAACCCTTTCGGGGGCAAGTTTTGGAGGCTGAAAGGCATTCCAGAGACGAAAGTCTCTAACCTTCGGCGGTCGAACTCCCTTCCAGAGCCGAAGGTCCAAAAGCTCGGGGGCAAGCTTGGGCAGCCGAAGCCACCTCCTCATGGGTTCGGCGGCCGAATGTGCCTTCGGCGGCCGAACCTGAGTTCATCCGCAAGGCAGAAACTTGCTCTGCCTCTCACCAAAAGCACAAAACTCTCCCAATCTCAAACACCTCAATTCCTCAACTTGCATACACCCAAGTATATGCTCAAAGGGGTCAGAAACTACCTAAAAACCCCAACAACACATAACATACAACACATATACAAGCTTTTCTCACAAAATCACCAGAACCTCTCTCTTTTTACCCTATGCATGCAACTCTCCCCCAAAACCTCAAAAATCATCCATAAACCATGAAAACAAACTCAGGATCTTCACTTACCTCTTGAAACCAAGAAAATGAACGATCCCAACGTGGAGTTTTGGAGCAACTCTCCAAACTTCAAACTCTCCAAACTTCAAAATTCAAGTTTCTAACCCAAAACCTTCAAAACAACATAAAAATAATCAAATCTTTGCATGATTTAATGAAAACATGAAGAAAACTCTAAAAAGGACAGGGTCTCACCTCAGAAGGTAAAAGAAACGGTGATCTTATCGTTTCAACCGACTGAGGGCCTTTTATAGGTGGCTGGCCAGACCACCTTCGGCGGCCACACGTGAAACCGAAAGCTATGCATGTTCGGCGGCCGAACCTCAACTTCGGCGGCCAAACCTGGCTTTTCTGCCTTGGTTCATTTTACTCAAAAACTCATTTCCTTATGCTTTAAAACTATGAAACATACCAAAACCTTTTAGCAAAACATAAATCTAACCCTTCTAGAGACTTTTGGCATCCTGAACTCCATCGGAAAGTAGAATTCTGATGCCGGACTCTAGCCTGGTATTACAGCAAACATTGTCCTCAATGTGTAAACATATATATAAAAAAGAAAAAATTTAAGAAGGAAAGGGAAAGGAAATTCCTGGCCTGTGGGTGATCTGGGCAGGTGATTTGCCCCAAATCACTGCCTGTCCTGGTCTGGAGGCAGAAAGTGGTTCACTAACAGTTGCAACAGGTGCTCCATGTTGTGCATTCTGGTCTCAATTCTACTGAGACGAGCCTCAACTGTCTGGTTTGGGGCTGCGTCTTCGGGGTCCTGATGTGCGTCCTGTTGGGGTGCAACAGCAGGTGGTTCATTTACTGGAGGTGCCTGCTCTGTTTCCCCTGCTGTTCCATCTGCTGGGGCAGGCTGTGCCTTCTTCTTTCTGAATACACGCTCATGGCATGGTGTTAGAGGTCCCGCAGGTGAAAGAGAAAAAATATCCCCCACTTTGCAAAGCAACCCCATATCATCTAAAGATCGTAGGTCTAGGGGGGTTGGCTTGTTAGTGGGGGTGAGATCAGTATGGGCAGGGTGTAAAAGTTTCAGGTTCACTACAATGGCAGTGATCAAGTGCCCAAGGATCAGGGGGCGGTGGTACTGGATAATGCTGGATATTTGGGTTGCAACCCAATAACCAAAGTGTAGTTTCTGGTGGTGGTGCATGCACCATAGTATGTATAACTCTGTTCTGATCAGGATGTTGGGTGCATCCTTCCTCCCAAAAAATGTGTAGGCCAGAAACCTGTGAATGTATTTCAAGCTTGGGTCTTTGAGGTACAGGTCCTTGGACCTGGTAGGCAAGTAAGAATCAGGGGGGTTATCACATAATTCCAGATAGGCAGTGTTGGGATTGAATTCTGTAGAAAAATCCCAGGTGGAGTCAGGGCATTCACAGCCCATGGCAGTGCCAAACTCTTGTAGGGACAAGCGAAATCGCTGTCCCAATAGCCTGAATCCAATGATGTCAGGTGTGTGTAGGTTGTGCATGGCTGGTCTATCAAAATAGAAAGTAGTGAAGAACTCATGAGTGAGTTCAGTGAAGGATGGAAGGTGGAGGAAGAAGAATTTGTCCCAACCAATAGCAGAGATGAAGTTACGTACCTGGCGTTGGAATCTCAGTTCTTGAAGGGTGCCAAGGTGAATGTACTTACCTGGGTGGTAGGGCGTAGAGGAAACTCTATCTAGCCTGGCCCTTTCGGATGCCTTGTTGAACGTCAAGGTCTGAGTGATGTGATCAGGGTGGGTTGGTTTGGGCAGATCGCTGGGCAATTCGTCTTCTTCTTGGCTTATGGGAGGTGTGGCACTGAGTGTCTCTTGTTGTTGCTCCGGGCTTGGTGATGGTGGTGGTGATGGTGGTCTTGGCCGTTTCTGGCCATGACTGGTGGGCGGCGTGGTTTCTTCAGGCGTTTTGCCTTCCTGGGTGTCGATCGCGACGGATGGTGGTGAAGGTGGTGGTGCAATCAATGATGCCCTAGTTCGACGGCGATAGGTCTGGGTTGCTGGACTGGCGGTGTTGCTTGCCTCCTCGGCCGCTTCAGTGTCGGCGTCGTTGGGGACTGGTGGTGGCTTTTCCATTACTTCTTCATCGCTGTCAGTTGGAATGCGGATGGGCCTAGGCATCCCGTGTCGCCTCCACATTCCGGGGCCACCGGTGACTTTCATCTTGCTTCTAGCCATGGTGCTTTGCTGTCGCCGGTGGTCGTCGGTGAGGGAAGACTTGAAAAAGGAGGAGATGAAACAGAAAGAGATAACGTGAAAAGGAAGAAAATAAAATAAAAATTATTTAAAGTGATTTGGGGTAGTTGAACTGCCCTGATCATTAAATGCTGAGTCTCTGATTTCTTGACAGGGTGATTTGGTTAGTGATTTGGGCAAATCACTTGGCCAAATCACTTTCTTTCCTTGCTGTTGCTTGGCTGGTACTGTTCACACCTTTTTCTGTTGGTAGGCGGAGTTGTTGATTTGGCCTGGTGATGTGGTCAAATCACCTGGGCAAATCGCTTCTTTGGTGCAACAGCCTGGTTGATCTTGTTCTTACCGAGGTGAACCCTGTCGAATTGGCCTGTCGATTTGGGCAGATCACTTGCCCCAATTACTTGTGGCTATGGTACATGCAGGCGATTTTCCCCAGACTGGGCTGTGATTTAGGCAGATCGCTTCAGCTGGGTTGCCTCCCAGTAGCGCCCTGTTTTCTGTCTTGGGCTGGACTTCCTCGAGTTGATCAGCAGTATAGGGAAGGGGGATCTAAGGGGATCTCTTCCACAAGATGAGCAGTAAATCCTTCATAGAATATCTTCAAATGATGTCCATTAACTTTGAAAACTTTGCTCGTTTGTGGACTCCTTATGTCAATAGCCCCATGTGGATAGACATGCTCAACCACAAATGGTCCTATCCACCTAGACCGAAGCTTCCCAGGGAATAATTTGAACCTTGAATCAAAAAGCAAAACCTTATCACCAACCTGGAAGTGTTTTCTGGAGATATTTTTATCATGGAAGGCTTTGGTCTTAGTTTTGTACTCCCATGAGGCTTCATATGCATCACGCCGGATCTCCTCAAGCTCTTGAAGTTGCAATTTTCTATGTACTCCAGCTTCTTTTTCATCAAGATTACACCTTTTGACAGCCCAATAGGCTTTATGTTCAAGCTCTACGGGTAGATGGCAAGCTTTCCCATAAATCAGCCTATATGGAGACATTCCTATTGAAGTTTTATAGGCTGTCCTATATGCCCATAAGGCATCATTGAGGCGCACACTCCAATCCTTGCGATTTGAGCAGACTGTTTTCTCCAAGATTGACTTGATCTCCCTATTTGGTACTTCGGCTAGTCTATTTGTTTGAGGATGATAGGCAGTAGAGGTTCTATGGATGACATGGTGCTTCTTGAGGAGAGTTTCTACTACCTTGTTGCAAAAATGGGTGCCTCGATCACTGATAATGGCCTTGGGCAGACCGAATCTTGAGAATATATGGTATTTCACAAAGTCACAAACTGTTTTTGCATCATCAGCCCTTGTTGCTTTGGCCTCAATCCACTTGGACACATAGTCCACGGCTAGAAGTATGTAGGTGTTGCCAAAGGAAGGTGGGAATGGTCCCATGAAGTCAATGCCCCAAATATCAAAGATTTCACACACCATGATGGGTGCTTGTGGCATTTCACTTCGGTTGCCAAGGTTTCCTGTTTGTTGGCATCTTGCACATGACCTACAAAATAAATAAGAATCTCTAAATATGTTAGGCCAAAATAACCCACTTTCAAGTATCTTCAAGGCTGTCTTGCGTGGCCCAAAGTGTCCTCCATAGCCATATGAGTGGCAAAAGGTCAGGACAGAATGCACTTCTTGATCCGGGATGCATCTCCTTATGACTTGGTCTGCACAATGCTTCCATAGGTAAGGCTCATCCCACACATAATACCTTGCATCTTTCTTGATCTTGTCTCTCATGTGTTTGGGCAAATCAGTAGGCAAATCTCCTGTGGCAAGGAAATTAACAGTATCAGCATACCATGGTTCCTCTTCTTGGACAGCAAAGAGATGTTCATCAGGGAAATTTTCATTGATGGGGCATGTCTCCATCTCGGTCAGAATTCTGCTTAGGTGATCAGCTACAAGGTTCTCCTTTCCCTTCTTGTCACGGAACTCCAAGTCAAACTCTTGCAACAGCAATATTCATCATACTAGCCTTGGTTTGGACTCCTTTTTCTTGATTAAATATCTCAGTGCAACATGGTCTGAATAAATGATTGATAGAGCATATTTTAGTCCACATTATCATGACCTTATTGATGTTTATTTGCACCTATTCTACCTAATTTTGTGGTTTTAATCATGTTTTGCAAATATTAGGTGTGAAGAAAAAATTTGGAGAAAATGCTCTTAAAAATGCCAAAGAATGCCAAAAATCAGCCACCTTCGGAAGCACCTTCGAAAGCACTTTCGGAAGCCAAAACTCAACCACCTTCGGAAGCACTTTCGGAAGCACTTTCGGAAGCCGAAAGTCACCCACTTTCGAAGCACTTTCGGAAGCACTTTCGGCGGCCGAAAGTCAGGTTCAGAGACGAAACTCCACCACCTTCGGCGGCACCTTCGGCCGCCAAACCTTACGTCTAGAGCCGAAAGTCCAGCCTCCGAAACTCATCTTAGGTGGCCGAAAGTGCCCCCGAACAGTCTCCTCCTTATTCAAGAAGCCAAATCTTGAAGATCACATGTTTCCCACTTAGTGTCATGCACATTCAAAATTCAAATCAAGGCTCCACCTTCCTCTTTAGTGCATGAATAATGTGAAGAAGGCTTCTTGAACACACTTGGGCATCAATCAAAAGACAAAAAAGGGCTTGCAACTCTACACATACACATAGAAGACTCAAGGGTACTTTGGGCAATCTCTACAAAGATGCATGGACACCCAAGAAACCCTAGGCAGCCTCTCAACATCTATTTAAAGGCCTCAAAAAGACATGAAGAGGCATATTTCATACACCTCTCCTCCAAGGAATTGGCAAGGCTTCTCCAAGGGTTCTTTCCCTTAGTTCTTCATCTTCTTGCTTTCTTTTCTTTTATTTTCTATTTTGGTTCAGTCATGAGTGGCTGAAACCCTTATTCTAGTTGAAGTTTGGTTGAAACTAAGGTTGTTTAAAAGGTTGTGAGATCTGAACATAAAGTGTTTGATTTTGGTTTATTCAATATTCATGCAATTGTGCTTAATTCTAAGATTGCTTTGTTGTTTTGATCAAATTGGCCACTTGATTCTTGATTGCAAAGTTAATTGATGATATTTGTTAGTCCGTAATTGTTGGAAATATTCTGATCTAAGAACACTTGGTGTAAAAACTAGGGAATTGCATGATCTAGCAACATCTCATGCGTTTGAGTAGCTAGGGTTAGGTCTCTCTCATTCTTTATGCAATTGACAATTGTTTTGATGCCTAAGGCCCAAGGACGTTCCTTGGCAATTTGTTAATTAGTAATTGATTAGAGGACGTTCCCTAATTATTTTAATCATAAGGAGAGACATGGTGGTGAGAAGTGTTTTCCATCCCCATAACTAATCTATTGAATCAATCTAGAAAACCTAAGTTTCAATGATCAACCCAAACAACCAAAGTGGATCCATATCTTCAACTAGACCTTTTCTCATATTGATTTCTTCTTTTATTTTGATTACTTACTATTTTAATTGCTTTCAATAGTTGTTGGTCAAATCATCTCAAAACCCCCCATTTTTACTTTTGTTGCACTTTACTTTCATTCAGCTTTTAATTACTTGCTTTCAATTGTACTTTCAATTAGTTCTCTTGGTCTTGATTGAGAAAAATAAATAGGTAATCAATTCTCTATGGATTCGATCCTTCACCACTATCTGCAGTTGTAAATTGTTGATAACCAAGAAGGTTATTTTTGACCAGCTTTGACAACCGCACTGTCAATGATCACCTTTGTCCCAAGTAGATAGGACCTAAATTTCTCCAATTCAAACACAACAGCCAGCAACTCCTTTTTTGTGGTGGAATAATTGCATTGTGCAGCATCTAGGGTGCGTGAGGCATAGTGTATGACATGAAGAGAGTTACCTTTTCGCTGTCCCAACACTGCACCCACAGCAAAGTTGCTGGCGTCACACATGATCTCAAATGGAAGGGTCCAATCAGGTGGCTGGATGACTGGGGCAGTAATCAGCAGTGATTTGACCAAATCAAAAGCTGTTTTGCAGCTGTCATCAAACTCAAATTGTAATACCCGGCTAGACTCCGGTATCGAAATTCCTACCGTCCGTTGGAATCTCGAATGTCGAAAACCTCTAGAAGGGTAAAATCATGTTTTATAAAATGTTTTAATGTGTTTTATGATTTTAAGTAAGAAGGAAATTGAGTTTTGAATGAAAAAGACTATGGAGGCATTTCCAGGTTCGACCGCCGAACCTCAAGTTCGGCCGCCAAACATTGAATGGTTTAAGGGGGCAAGTTAGGCTTCCGAAAGAGGTAAAGGTTCGGCGGCCGAACCTCATGTTCGGCCGCCGAACTTGCATGAGTTTTGGAGGCACTTTAGGCTGCCGAAAGGTGGTCTGGCAGCCCTTATAAAAGGGCTCCATGGCCGAAATGGGCGAGCTTTCTCCCCATTTTCGGCCAACGGTGAGTCCATGCTCTCCCATGGTTGTTTTTGATGTTTTTCCTTCGATCTTTCATGTTTTAACAAGTTTTATCTTGGTTTGAAGATATTTGAGCAAAAGAGCAAGTTTTGAAGCTTGGAGACCAAAGAGTTGATTTCTCCCCATCTCCAAGCTAGGATGGTCTTTCCTCTCGATCTTCAAGAGGTAAGCTTAGATCCAACCTTCCTAGTATGTTTTAAAGAAGTTTTATGAAGATTTGTGGGGTAGAAATGCATGTTTAGGTTATTGTTGAGTTTATGGGTTTATATTATGTTTATGAGCAATGTGGGTAGTATGTGTATGTTTGATGTGTTTTGGTTGGGGTTTAAGTTAGTTTGAGACCCCTATGTGCTTGTTGGCTTGAGTTTTCATGTTGTAGACTAGGTAAGTGCATGTTGAATGAGTTGGGAGGCTTTTGTGCATGTTAGAGGCTGAGTTTCTGCCCTTGGGAAGAACTCAGGTTCGGCAGCCGAAGGCTCTTTCGGCCGCCGAACCTGCCTGTGCTAGCATGTATCGGCTGTCGAACCCTGCCCCTGAAAGTGGACTTTCAGCTCTGGAAGGGAGTTTCGGCCGCCAAAGGTGCCGCCGAACATGCATGAGTTTCGTCTCTGGAGGGAACCTTCGGCCGCCGAAAGTGCCGCCGAAGGTGCATGACTTTCGGCTCTGGAGGGACTTTCGGCAACCGAACCTGCCGCCGAAAGTGCCCTGTTCAGTCTTCTTTTGCATGATTTATGTGATTGTTTTAAGGTGTTTTAGGGGGTTTTTGGGGAGTATTTTAGAGTCATGTTTATGTATGCTTGGTCCCTCATTTAAGTCCACCTGTGTAGGTTCGGACCCGAGGAACCGAGGACCCCAGCCGTGAGTCAGCTGCTTCAGTGTCTTGTCAGAGCTAGGCAAAGGTGAGTGGAATAAATTTTATGTTTAAAGTAAATGAATTTTGAGCATGATACATGCATCACGTATGCCATGAGATATTCTAGGTTGTTTGCATTAGAATTCATGAATATGTTGCATTGCATAGTTTGATGATGATGCGGATGGATGTTGAATGACCCTTTAGTCCTCGTATGTTATGGTATGATGATGATACGGTATGGATAGCCAGTGAGGCCCATTCGACGCCCCTGGCACTATGTTAAGAGAAAGACCAGTGAGGCCCATTCGACGCCCCTGGCACTATGGAATGTTATGCTATGTTATGTTCTGTTAAGAGAAAGACCAGTGAGGCCCATTCGACGCCCCTGGCACGATTGGACTATGTAGATGACTATTGGTGACAAGTCCATCCTTGATGTGATTTGTTTGTGATGTGACGCATTTCATGAAAGCATGAATGTTAATATGATGTTTTATGTTATTCTGCTCATTGGGCTCTAGTAGCTGACCCCACTCCCTTAATCCCCCAGGTTTGCAGGTACGGGATAGATCAGGAGGTCAGCTAGAGTAAAGTTATGGTCATGTAATAGCTAGTGGTGGATATGATAAATATTGAAATGTAATGTATAATTCAGTAATGTAATGAATGGTATTAAATAGTTATGTAAAGTAATGATTGTATTGAGGATAGAATTGTGCTTGACCCTAGTATGTTGTTAATCCCTTTTTGGTTACATGATCTTTTAATGAAATGATTTTAATGATGTTTATGTAAACCAAACTTAATAAATGTTATGTTACCCCATTGGAGCAATTGATGAGGACTCCAGTGTGGGGTTGATGATTATGTATATGATTAGTGCATGCACAGGTTGAGTTTGGTGAATGAATGAAAAGAAAAGTTCAAAATTTTTATGTATGTGTTGATCATGTATGGGATTAAACAGGTATACAGGATGAATATTTAGCTTGCTACGGGTCCCGGTGACCTTAAGCCGATCTGGATCCTAGCGCCGGTAGTGGTCCGGTATCCGGGTCGTTACAGATTGGTATCAGAGCCCTAGGTTCATATGGTCGGACCTAGAGTGTCGGGCTCATAGATGTTCTAGAAGGTCAAGCATAATAGGAAAATCATGTCCACTAGGATAGGATGTAGAGTCCTGTCTTGAATGATGATGTGAAATACCATGATTATATGTATGTGCATTAATGATATGCTATGTAGGTGATGTATGTGACGCGGGTTCATGTGTTTGCACATGAACCATTTGATGCTAATGTTTATGTGATGGGTGTTGTTTTTCAGTAAGCAAGATGAGAGGAACTCGTCGATCTGCACGATTGACTGGAGTACCACCCCAGGACGAGGGCACGGATGCCCGTCCTCCAGCATTGCCTAGGGCAATGTCCTGTAGGTCTAGTAGGGAGAGAACATCAAGGGACCCTAGAAGGTCTTTTGATGTGAGTAGAAGGGGGACAGTGTAAGGAGGAATGTCAGAGGATGTAGGGGATGATATGAATGTGGACCAGAGGAGGGATGGCAGCCTTGGAGTGAGTATGTCAGAAGAGGGCATGGGAGAGTCCCAAGGAGGCACTCAGGCCTCGGGATTTGTTCAGCCAACCCAGTACCCACCCTTTTCACAGAATCCCGGGTATTCGATGGGAGGTACATCGGATTACCCCAGCTTTAGCCCTTACCACTCACACATGCCATACCCACCTTTCTACCCACCATACCCACAGTACTCTATGTACCCACCCCTATCTTTCTACCCAGGTCCAGCAAACCCTACCCCAGGGGATGCTGCACCTCCTCCACCATTATAATACCTGGCTAGAGTTCGGCATCGGAATTCTACTTTTCGATGGAGTCCAGGATGTCGGACGTCTCTAGAGGGTAAGATTTATGTTTTTTCTAATATGTTTTGATATGTTCATAGTTTTAAACTATAAGGAAATGAGTTTTTGCAAGAAACGAACCAAGGCAGAAAAGCCAGGTTCGGCCGCCGAAGGGAACATTCGGCCGCCGAACATGCATGGCTTTCGGTTTCACGTGTGGCCGCCGAAGGTGGTCTGGCCAGCCACCTATAAAAGGCCCTCAAGCTATGGAAGGATAAGCATCTGCCTTTTCTTTCACTTGCCAGAGGTGAGACCATCTTGTTCTTAGAGTTTCTTTATGTTTTCATAAAATCATGCAAAGGTTTGATTGCTTTTTATGTTCTTTTGAAGGTTTTGAGTTAAAAACACAAAGTTGTGCTTTTTGGCGAGTTTGAAGGAGAGTTGCTCCAAAACTCCATGTTAGGGTCGTTCATCTTCTTGGTTTCAAGAGGTAAGTGAAGATCCTGAACTTGTTTTCATATTTTATGGATGATTTTTGAGGTTTTGGGGGAGAGTTGCATGAATAGGGTAAAAAGGGAGGTTTTGGTGATTTTGTGAGAAAAGCTTGTATATGTGTTTTATGTTTTGTGTTGTTGGGGCTTTTAGGTAGTGTTTGACCCCTTTGAGCATATACTTAGGTGTATGCATATGGAGGAATTGAGGTGGTGAGGTTGAGGAAGATTGGTGCTTTTTGGCGAGAGGCAGAGCAAGTTTCTGCCTTGCTGATGAACTCAGGCTCGGCAGCCGAAGGTACTTTCGGCTGCCGAACCCATGAGGAGGTGGCTTCGGTTGCCCAAGCTTGCCCCCGAGCATTTGGACTTTCGGCTCTGGAGGGGAGTTTCGGCCGCCGAAGGTGCCGCCGAAGGTTAGAGACTTTCATCTCTGGAGTGCCTTTCAGCCCCCGAAACTTGCCCCCGAAAGGGTTCGGCTGCCGAAAGTTGAGATTCGGCTGCCGAAGGTGCTTGAGTTTCGGCTCTGGAGAGGACTTTCGACCGCCGAACCTTCCGCCGAAAGTGTCTTGTCCAGCTTTTCTTTACATGCTTTGCATGGATGTTTGAGTGAGTTTAAGGGGATTCTTGGGGAGTTTAATAGAGTTGTTCATAAGCTAGTTTGGTCCCTCATTTGAGTCCATCTGTGTAGGCACACACCAGAGGAACCAGAGAGAGCAACAGTGAGTATTGCTCCAGAGTTTTCAGAGCCTGCAGAGTCAGTCCAGATAGCCAGAGGTGAGTGGAACTAAACTTAATTCTTTCAATTGAGAAATGAAGTGCTTTAAGCATAATTCATGCATCATGTGAATACAATAGTTTGTTTGCATTAGAATCCACGAATATGTTGCATTGCATAGTTATTTGTGATGTGGGTGAATGCTGAATGATCCAATAGTTCCAGACAGGAAGACCAGGACCCCATTCTACAGCCTGGCAAGTATAGTAAAGACCAGGACCCCATTCTACGGCCTGGCAGGTATAGTAAAGTCCAGGTGCCCAGTCTACGCCCTGGCAAATGGTAAGTACAGGTGTTATATACACGTATACATATACAATACAGGAAGTCTAGGACCCCAGTCTACGGCCTGGCACGGCACAGTTACTGGGACTATGTGGTGACAGGTTTACCCTTGATGTGGACTGTCTGTGATATGATGCATTCTATAAGATCATGTGTTAATGACTTATTTTACTGTTCTACTCACTGGGCTATAGAGCTCATCCCACTCCCTTAACCCCAGTCTTGCAGGTTCAGTGTACAGTGTACAGGGGAAGTCCAGCAGAGTACAGGAAGAGAGAAGAGTTATGTAATAGAGTATTGTGGACATGTAATATTAAAGAGATGTAACAGTTGTGTATAAAGTTAGAATTGTGCTTGACTTAGTTATTTTGTATTGTAAATCTGTTGGATACATGGTCTGTTTATATTACTGTTTTACAGAGTATGTGAAAAACCAGGCTTAACAGGTATGAATTAACCCATCTAGAGCAAGCTCTAGTCAGGGGTACAGAGTAGAGATAGTGCATGCACAGTTTGAGCCTTGGTTCAGAAAAGAGTTTTTATTTTCACAGAAAATGTATGACCATGTATGAGATTTTACAGGTACTCAGAGAGTATAGCAGGCTTGCTACGGGTTCTAGCGGCCTTAAGCCGATCTGAATCCTAGCGCCGGTGACGGTCCATTTTGGGGTCGTTACAGATTGGTATCAGAGCCCTAGGTTCACATGATCGGACCTATAGAGAGAGTGTCGGGCTCATAGAGGTTAGAGGAAGTCAAGCACAATAGGGAATCATGTCCGCTAGGATAGGATGTTGAGTCCTGTGTAGTTAATGCTATGTAATGCCATGATATGCATGTGCAGTAGTGAGATATATGTGTTACATATAGAACTCGTCGATCAGCTCGATTGACTGGAGTCCCACCAGAGAGTGAGAGAACAGCTGCTCGTCCTCCTGCATTGCCAAGGGCAAGGTCTCAGAGATCTGGCAGGGAAGGTACGTCAATAGACCCTAGAAGGTCTGTAGACGAGAGCAGAAGAGGTACAGTTAGAGGAAGAAGATCAGCGGAAGTGAGGGAGGCTATGGAGATTGACTAGTCTCTAGATGAAAGCATGAGTGTAGGCAGATCTGAAGAAGGTATGGGAGAGTCTCAGGGAGGCGCTTAGGCCTCAGGTTTTGACTATCTACCCTTTCCTCAGGACCCAGGGTATCCGATGGGAGGTATGTCGGAGTACTCTAGTTTTGTCCCATATCCTACTTACATGCCATATATGCCTTATCCTCATTACTACCCACCATATCCTATGTATCCACCTTCCCCTACCCATCCAAGTGCAGCACACCCAGAGTTAAATGAACCAGTACCTCCACCACCACAACCAGAACCAGTAGCCCCTGTTGTTGCAGCACAGCAACCTAGCTCACATAAAATGACAGAGTACTTGAAATTGGATGCTCCTAAATTCAATCCAGGAGATGATCCATTTGAGTATCTTAGAACTGTGAAGATGATCACTGATGAGTTGGGAGCAGATGATAGCAGAGCCATAGAAATGGCAGGGTTTACACTTAAGTGTAAGAAAGCTCGAGAATGGTTCAAGAACTATATGGAGCCCAGGATGGACAGCATGTCATGGGGAGAGTTCGCCAATGAGTTTGCAGGGTGGGCTTTTCCTGATAGCTCCAGGGAGATGAAATAATAGAATTTGAGCAGTTGAGACAGACAGACGAGATGAGTGTTGACGAGTTTACAGATAAGTTCCTGGATTTGCTTCAGTATGTGGGTCAAACCTATGATACTGATCAAAAGAAGGCAAGGAGATATACTATGAGATTGCATCCCAGGTATTCTTCCTTGATTCTTCTAGCAGAAAAGGAGAGTTTCCACACTATAGTGGACACAGCCAGGAAAATGGAAGCAAGTGCCAATATTCAGAGACAGTCAAAGGCACAGGCTTCGGGTTCTAAGGCGCCCAATGCAGCACCTTTAGGCAGAAAAAGATGGGAAAAGGCAAAAGGGACAAGGAACAAGTTCTGGAGTAAAGTCAAGTCTGGTCTAGGAATAGGCAGTGGCTCAAGCTCTGGCGCAAGCAGTCAAGTTTGTAGAAGATGCGGAAGACCACATGGAGGAGCTTGTCGGTTGGGATCTACAGCTTGCTTTAGATGTGGACAGGAAGGGCATATTGCTCGGAATTGTCCTCAGGTGACTTTTGCACCATCCCAGCAGATGAGTTCAGGCAGTGTGGTCCAGCCAGTAGCACAGCCAGTAGCTCCAGTCATGCCTCAGAGTAGTGGCAGAGGTAGAGGGAGAGGGGCAGCCTCTACATCAGCAGCAGGTTCCTGAGGTGGAAATCCGGTAGCCCCAGCACGGATTTTCACTGTGACACAGGAGGAGGCAAACACATCGAAAATAGTGGTGTCAGGTAATCTCATCATTGGGTGTTCAGATGTGTATGCTTTGATGGACCCCGGTGCTTCTCATTCCTTTATTGCTTCGAGAGCCATAGAGAGATTGGGTTTGATCATGTCTGAGTTAGAGTATCCTCTCTGGGTCAGTGGACCCAAATGTGACCCATCAGTGGCAGCGTCAGTCTGTCGTTTCAGTCCAGTGTTCATAGAGGGTAGATGCCTTCCAGCTGACCTTGTGGTTCTAGACTTGACAGATTTTGATGTCATTCTAGGGATGGATTGGCTATCTGCATATGGTGCGACCTTGGACTGTAGAGAGTAGGTAGTGAGTCTCAGAGACCAGGATGGGTCAGAGTGTGTCTTCAGAGGAGACAGGAGAGGTACACCCAGAGGTTTGATTTCAGCCCTTCAGGCTCGTCGTTTGCTTAGGAGGGGTTGTCAGGGGTTTCTAGCTCATGTGAGAGAGCTAGATAGACAGGTTAGGGAACCAGCTTCGATACCAATAGTCCGAGAGTTTCCAGATCTTTTCCCAGACGAACTTCCAGGACTACCACCTGATAGGGAAATAGAGTTTGAAATAGACTTGCTACCAAATACCAGACCGATCTCTATTCCTCCCTACAGGATGGCGCCAGCAGAGTTAAAGGAGTTGAAAGAGCAGTTGCAGGATTTGGTAGATAAGGGTTTCATCCGCCCTAGTACCTCACCTTGGGGTGCTCCAGTGCTCTTTGTCAGAAAGAAGGATGGATCCCTCAGACTTTGTATCGACTACAGACAGTTGAACAAGGTCACTACCAAGAATAGGTATCCTTTATCGAGGATTGATGATCTATTCGACCAGCTAGCTGGAGCAGGTTGTTTCTCTAAAATAGATCTGAGATCTGGGTATCATCAGTTGAGAGTCAGAGAGGCAGATGTGCCAAAGATAGCTTTCAGGACCAAATATGGGCATTATGAGTTCTTAGTAATGCCGTTCGAGTTGACTAATGCCCCTGCAGCATTCATGGATCTCATGAATAGAGTTTTCAGCGAGTATCTGGATCACTTTGTTATTGTTTTTATCGATGACATCTTAGTGTATTCCAGAGATGCAGAGGAGCTTGTCCAGCATCTGAGGATAGTTCTGCAGACACTGAGAGAGCATGGTTTGTATGCCAAGTTCTCTAAGTGTGAGTTTTGGTTGAGGAGCATTTCCTTCTTGGGACATGTAGTATCAGCAGAAGGGATTGAGGTAGACCCCAAGAAGATAGAGGCCATAGCTAACTGGCCCAGACCCACTACAGTGACTGAGATTAAAAGCTTTCTGGGACTGGCAGGTTACTACAGGAGGTTCGTTCAGGACTTCTCAAAGATAGCTGCTCCTATGACCAAACTGACTCAGATGAACCAGAAGTTTGTCTGGTCAGACCAGTGTGAAGAGAGCTTTGAAGAGCTCAAGAGAAGATTGACATCAGCCCCAGTGTTAGCTCTGCCTGTTAGTCAAGAGGATTTCACAGTGTTCTGTGATGCGTCTCGAGTGGGACTGGGTTGTGTTTTGATGCAGCAGGATAGGGTGATTGCTTATGCTTCTAGACAGTTGAAGAAGCACGAGTTGAATTACCCCACCTATGACCTTGAGATGGCAGCAGTTATCTTTGCACTCAAGATGTGGAGGCATTACCTCTACGGGGTTAGATGCGAGATCTTTACTGATCACAAGAGTTTACAGTACATCTTGTGCCAGAGAGAACTGAATTTAAGGCAGAGAAGATGGGTAGAATTGCTAAGTGATTATGATTGTAAGATCCAGTATCATCCGGGTAAGGCGAATGTGGTGGCAGACGCCCTAAGCCGGAAGTCACTAGGCAGTTTATCCCATATAGCAGCAGAGCGGAGACCAATAATGATGGAGCTTTATAAGCTCATAGAGGAAGGGTTACAACTAGAGTTGTCTGGTACGGGTGCGTTGATAGCACAGATGAGAGTGACACCAGTGTTTCTGAAGCAGATAGCACAGAAACAGCATGAGGACCCTGAATTGATGAAAATTGCCAGGACTGTTCAGTCAGACAATAGTGCAGAGTTCAGATTTGACAGCAAAGGGATCCTTCGCTATGGGAGTCGACTTTGTGTACCAGATAGTAGCAGTCTGAAGGACGACATTATGAGGGAAGCTCATAATGCGAGATATAGTGTTCACCCAAGAGCCACCAAGATGTATCAGGATCTGAAGAGGGTGTATTGGTGGCTAGCCATGAAGAAAGAAGTGGCGTAGTTCGTGACAGCCTGTGAGGTTTGTCAGAGGGTGAAATTAGAACATCAGAAGCCGGCTGGAATGCTTAACCCACTGCTGATTCCAGAGTGAAAATGGGAGAACATAGCTATGGATTCTGTAGTGGGCTTACCGGCAGCGTCCAACAGGATAGACTCTATATGGGTGATTGTGGATAGACTCACAAAATCTGCTCATTTCATTCTAGTTAGGAGTAACTATTCTGTGGATAAGTTGGCACAGGTTTATCTAGATGAGATAGTGAGACTTCATGGAGTTCCAGTGTCCATAGTTTCAGACAGAGGACCTCAGTTTACCTCCAGATTTTGGTGAAGTCTGCAGAGTGCAATGGGCACACGGTTGGATTTTAACACTGCGTTCCATCCGCAGACTGATGGACAGTCAGAGAGGACCATCCAGACCATTGAGGATATGCTCAGAATGTGTGTGTTAGACTTTGGCGGTTCTTGGAGGCAGCATCTACCTCTGGTGGAGTTTGCCTACAATAACAGTCATCATGCTAGCATCGGGATGGCTCCTTATGAAGCGTTATATGGGAGGAAGTGCAGATCACCTGTTTGCTGGGAAGAGGTAGGAGAGAAGGTTCTTGCAGGGCCATAGTTAGTAGAGATTACCAGTAAAGTAGTGCCCGTGATCAGAGAAAGGATCAGCACTGCTCAGAGCAGGCAGAAAAGCTATGCAGACGTACGTAGGAAGCAGATAGAGTTTCAGGAGGGTAGTATGGTATTGCTGAAGGTGTCTCCAATGAAAGGAGTGGTTCATTTTGGAAGAAAGGATAAGTTAGCTCCACGATACATTGGACCCTTTGAGATCTTACAGAGGATCGGGAATGTGTCGTATAAGCTAGATTTACCTATTTCTATGGAGCGAATTCACCCGGTGTTTCATGTTTCTATGCTACGGCAGTTTGTGTCAGATTCAAATCAGGTTTTGAATGAGCTTGATGTGGAGATTCTTAGAGATCTCACCTATGTAGAGCAGCCAGTACAGATTCTGGACACGCAAATCAGATAGCTAAGGAACAAGGAAATTCCGATGGTGAAAGTCCTATGGAACCACCATAATCTAGAAGAGTGTACTTGGGAGACGCGGGAGTCTATGCTCCAGCAGTATCCATATTTGTTTTGAGGTTAGTTTTCCTCCTTTTATGTGTTTCTTTGTTTGTTTGTTTATGTAAGGAACATTCGAGGACGAATGTTCTTAAGGAGGGAGAATGTAATACCCGGCTAGAGTCCGGCATCGGAATTCTACTTTCCGGTGGAGTCCAGGATGTCGGACGTCTCTAGAGGGTAAGATTTATGTTTTTTCTAATATGTTTTGATATGTTCATAGTTTTAAACTATAAGGAAATGAGTTTTTGCAAGAAACGAACCAAGGCAGAAAAGTCAGGTTCGGCGGCCGAAGGGAACATTCGGCCGCCGAACATGCATGGCTTTCGGTTTCACGTGTGGCCGCCGAAGGTGGTCTGGCCAGCCACCTATAAAAGGCCCTCAAGCGGTGGAAGGATAAGCATCCGCCTTTTCTTTCACTTGCCAGAGGTGAGACCATCTTGTTCTTGGAGTTTCTTTATGTTTTCATCAAATCATGCAAAGGTTTGATTGCTTTTTATGTTCTTTTGAAGGTTTTGAGTTAAAAACACAAAGTTGTGCTTTTTGGCGAGTTTGAAGGAGAGTTGCTCCAAAACTCCACGTTAGGGTCGTTCATCTTCTTGGTTTCAAGAGGTAAGTGAAGATCCTGAACTTGTTTTCATGTTTTATGGATGATTTTTGAGGTTTTGGGGGAGAGTTGCATGAATAGGGTAAAAAGAGAGGTTTTGGTGATTTTGTGAGAAAAGCTTGTATATGTGTTTTATGTTTTGTGTTGTTGGGGTTTTTAGGTAGTTTTTGACCCCTTTGAGCATATACTTGGGTGTATGCATGTGGAGGAATTGAGGTGGTGAGGTTGAGGAAGATTGGTGCTTTTTGGCGAGAGGCAGAGCAAGTTTCTGCCTTGCTGATGAACTCAGGTTCGGCAGCCGAAGGTACTTTCGGCCGCCGAACCCATGAGGAGGTGGCTTCGGTTGCCCAAGCTTGCCCCCTAGCATTTGGAATTTTGGCTCTGGAGGGGAGTTTCGGCCGCCGAAGGTGCCGCCGTAGGTTAGAGACTTTCGTCTCTGGAGTGCCTTTCAGCCCCCGAAACTTGCCTCCGAAAGGGTTCGGCTGCCGAAAGTTGAGATTCGGCCGCCAAAGCTGCTTGAGTTTCGGCTCTGGAGAGGACTTTCGGCCGCCGAACCTTCCGCCGAAAGTGTCCTGTCCAGCTTTTCTTTACATGCTTTGCATGGATGTTTGAGTGAGTTTAAGGGAATTCTTGGGGAGTTTAATAGAGTTGTTCATAAGCTAGTTTGGTCCCTCATTTGAGTCCATCTGTGTAGGCACAGACCAGAGGAACCAGAGAGAGCAGCAGTGAGTACTGCTCCAGAGTTTTCAGAGCCTGCAGAGTCAGTCCAGATAGCCAGAGGTGAGGGTGCGCGAGCGGTCCATGTGAAGAGAGATTTGAGGGAGCTTGCAGTGGCGGGCCCATGCTGGAGGAGTGGTCCACGTGCTGGTGAAGGCGCGGGCCCATGTGCTGGACTTGGTGCGTTGCTTGGTGAAGTGGATGGTGAAGTGAATTTGGCGGGGCCCATGTGCAATTGGGAATGGTCCACGTGAAGAGACGTGTGGGAGTTGATCTATTTGAGCGCGCATGTGTGAGCGCGGGCCCATGTGTGAGTGACCATGTGCTTGAGTGGAGAAGTGCTTTGGTCCATTTGCAAGGTGAGCTTGCATGGGCTGGCGAGTCCACGCAAGGAGAGCTGCGCTGGTCCTTTGCGGATTGGGCCGTGGCGTGAGCGTCCCGTGTGAGGTGAATGGAGAAGGCGGGCCGTGCGGAGCGCTTGGTCCATGATTGTGCTGTCCATGCGTGAAAATGGCGGGAATGGGCTGTCCAAGTGCTTGTTTTGAATCCAACTCTGCAGGTTTACTCTCTTTTGCTCCAAATAAGGCAGTTTTAGGGGGATTTTCTTCAAAATGTCCTTTTACACCATTTTCTGCAAAATAATATTAAAAACAATAAATTAAGTAGAAATCATGTAAATATTCATCAATAATATTAATATAAAATGTACTAAATTATGCTCTATCAAATACCCCCACACTTAGCCTTTTGCTTGTCCTCAAGCAAATAAACATAGTTAAATAAGCTTCCTCATTCTAAATCCTTATTTCCACTTAACCTCTTACTCTAGACCCCTATTTTGAATCATTGCAGTGAAGAATATATGCATGAAGATTACTCACCTTCTTTCCTTGTTTCCCTTTACTTACCATGGCTAGGATTTGTTTTCCTCAAGAGAGACCATACATGCACATTTTTGTTAAGACTTTTTCTAGCTTTTGGATTGACTTGCCCTTACCTTGAAGTACTTTATTCAAGCTTTTGCACTTTAGATCTCGCTTGGAAAGGTTACCAACCTATTTTTGATTTGAAGGTTTATATTTTTCAGTTGGTCACCTATCCAAGTGGCTACTTGCCTTGTTCATAGTCTTTTGACTATTGGAACAATTTTCAATTTGTACTTTTGAGGTCTTTGCCTTTGCTGAATTTTCTTTCTCTCAATGATTTGGGCAAATCAACACCAATCGCTAAATCAAGTCACATTAAGTTCATTCACACAATTTTAATTTATTCTCAATCAATTGAGGGTCATCAATATATTTTTCACCATGGCAAACTCAAAGATTCAATTCAAAAGGCAATTCTCAAGCATGAATATAACCCACTGCAAGTGATTCAACATAAGTTTAAAGAGTTTTCACATCAATGGGGTCATGGAAAGAAAGACTCATTCAACATAGTTCATCAGTTTTGAATAGAGCAAAACAAAAAGAAGAAGATGGTTGTGGTAGTGTGTGTATTATTGAAAGCAAAAATATACTAAAAGAAAACTGAAAGCATAAATCGCATAACTGAAAGATTTTTTTTTTTTTTCGAAAAATCTGAAAGGAGAAATTGCGAAAGAGAGAAGAAGAAGATAGAAAGAAAGAGAGGAGGAAGAAGAGATATGCACCCCCACACTTAAATCATGCATTGTCCTCAATGTAAAAGAAGAGAGAAAAAGAGAACAAAGGAAACTGAGTACTCCCCTGGGGTGTGGTGTGCATGGCATGATCTCCTTAGGCAGAATGAGTGACGAACAGATGTTCGTCTGGGAAGGCTTCCTCAACTGGGCAAGGCGTAGAACTGGATGGAAGCCGACTGAGGTGATCAGCCACAAGATTTTCCTTGCCTTTTTTGTCTCTTATCTCCAGATCAAATTCTTGTAGGAGAAGAATCCACCTAATTAGTCTTGGCTTGGCTTCCTTTTTCTTGATCAGATATCGCAGAGCTGCATGGTCAGAATAGACAATGACTTTGGTACCCAAGAGATAGGGTCTGAATTTTTCCAAAGCAAACACAACTGCCAAGAGTTCTTTTTCAGTTGTTGTGTAATTGCTTTGCGCAGCATCCAGGGTGCGAGAGGCATAGTGAATGACGTGGGGTGAGTTTCCCACACATTGCCCTAAGACTGCTCCCACTGCATAATTGCTTACATCACACATGATTTCAAAAGGCAAGTTCCAGTCAGGTCCTTGAATAATTGGGGCAGTCACAAGCAATTCTTTAATCAAGTCAAATGCCTTTTTGCAGTCTGCATCAAAATCAAAGGTCACATCCTGTTGGAGCAATCTGCATAATGGCAAAGTGATTTTTGAGAAATCTTTGATGAATCTTCTATAGAATCCTGCATGGCCAAGGAATGATCGAATGTCTTTAACAGTTGGGGGATAAGGCAGATTTTTTATGGTATCCACCTTTGCTTTGTCCACTTCAATGCCTTTAGCTGAAACAACATGACCTAAGACCATACCTTGATTAACCATAAAATGGCATTTTTCATAATTAAGCACAAGGTTAGTCTCAATGCATCTTTGCAATATCTTTTCTAAATTGGTAAGGATTCATCAAAAGAATTTCCATGAACTGTGAAGTCATCCATAAATACCTCAATTGTCTTACCCACATAGTCAGAAAATATGCTCATCATGCACCGTTGAAAAGTGGCAGGTGCATTGCATAGTCCAAATGGCATTCTTCTAAAGGCAAAAGTGCCAAAGGGACAAGTGAAGGTGGTTTTCTCTTGGTCCTCTGGGGCAACTGGAATTTGATAGAAACCTGAATAACCATCAAGACAACAATAGTGAGTTTTACCTGCAAGCCTTTCTAGCATTTGATCAATGAAAGGCAATGGGAAGTGGTCCTTCCTTGTTGCAGCATTGAGCTTCCTATAGTCCATGCATACTCTCCATCCATTTTGAACTCTAGTGGGAACAAGTTCTCCTTCAGCATTTGGAACAATGGTGATCCCAGTTTTCTTTGGGACTACATGCACAGGACTCACCCATTTGCTATCAGAGATTGGGTAGATGATACCTGCATCAAGGAGCTTGACTATTTCTTTTTTTACTACTTCCATCATGGGTGGATTCAATCTTCTTTGAGCATCTCGAACTGGCTTGCATTCATCTTCCATGTGAATTCTATGCATGCATGTGGAAGGAGAAATACCTTTTATGTCATCAATGGTCCATCCTATGGCTCCTTTGTGTTTCTACAGTACTTTCAGGAGGCTTGCTTCTTCATGTTGGTTCAATTCATTGGACACTATTACTGGTAGGGTCTTGTCAGCTCCTAAGTATATGTATTTCAGATGGCCTAGAAGAGGCTTCAGATCTGATTCTGAGATTTTCTGAGATGGATTTCTGACTGAACTAGGCTCTCCTTTTTCCATTCGTGCTTGGCTTATCTGCGTTGGATAGAGAGTGGGAGAGATTTGAGATTGGGACTGAGATGACGTGCTTGAAAGGCTTTCAGGTGCTTCTTCTTGCGCAGGAGTATACTGAAAGGGAGGCGGAATGGAGCTGTTTTGCGTGGGAGGCTGAAAATATGCGCCTAAAAGGTCTTCAGGTGCCTCTTTTTGTGCAAGAAGGGTCTGCACACCATTCTGAAGTGGTGCAACTGAGTTTTCTCCAATCTGCGCTTGACTGCAAACTATCTGTTGGATGCTACAAACTGTTTCCTTAGGTTTTGGCTCCTTCTTAATCTGTACCTGATCAGTATCTCTGCAGAAATCACTGTTAAGAATATCATCTTGATTTTCATTAAAAATTTCCTGGCTTAAGCAGTCAACAATATCAAGACCATAAACAGGGGATATATCATGTGGATATTTCATGGAATCATAGACATTATATTTAATGACTTCCCCCTCAAACTCCATAGTGAGAGTACCATCATGCACATCAATCTTAGTTCTAGCAGTACTCAAGAAAGGACGTCCAAGAAGGATATCAGAACTAGTATTATAACTATCTTCCTTAGTATCAATCACATAGAAATCAGCAGGAAAGACTAGTTCATTTACTTGAACTGACACATCTTCTAGAACACCTATGGGATATACCACAGATATATCAGCTAGTTGAATCACAACTCTTGTTTCTTTGAGTGCACATGCATTGAGAGATTTATAGATGGAGAGAGGCATGACATTTATGGATGCACCAAGATCACATATGGCTTTCCTTATACCAACATTCCCTATCTTGCAAGAGATAGCAAACATACCTTTGTCTTTGCATTTAGTAGGGAGTTCTTTTTTAATAACAGCAGTCACAACCTCACCTACACTTACTTTTTCTCTCTCTGCAAGCTTTCTCCTATTAGTGCAAAGTTCTTTCAGAAATTTAGCGTACCTGGGAATCTGCTTAACAGCATCTAGCAGAGGTATATTGATTTGTACTTTTCTGAAAGTGTCAAGGATCTCCTTTTCTTCCTTTTCTTTTTGTGTTCTTTCAAATCTCTTGGGAAAAGGAGGTGGAATGTGAAAGCTTACCTTTGGATCAGTCTTTTGCGCAGGAGGAGCTGCAGATTGCGATGGAGAGGCTTCAGGTGGCTTTGGTTCTTTTTCTTGCTCATGATTAGTATCTCGAAGCTCTTTGCCACTTCTCAAAGTAATAGCACTAACATTCTGTCTGGGGTTGGTTTCAGTTTGAGAAGGGAGCTTACCTTGGGATTGCAGTTGGCCTATAGAGGTGGCCATTTGGCTTAGGTCCTGTCGCACGCCTTGCATAGATGTGGTCATTTGGCCTAGGTCTTGTCGCACGCCTTGCATGGTGCTTACCATTGTTTCCATCATTGTTTACATGATCTTCTCAAGGTTCTGATTTGGAGTTGAAGGTGCTGGTTGGGCTTGATTTCTTTGGTAACTTTGGTAGTTCTGATCACTGTTGCTCTTTCCATAGCTAAAATTGGGGTGATCTTTCCAACCTGGATTGTATGTATAGGAGTATGGATCATATCTAGGTTGGTTGTTGTACCTCCCAATAGCATTGACTTGGTGATGATCTTCTTGGAGAGTAGGACATTGATCAGTGGGGTGTCCTACATGTAAGCAGATCTCACATGGCCTAGGAGGCTGGGGTGCTTGAATCTGTTGCACTTGGCCAAGGGCGATCTTTTCCACAAGAGATGTTAGTTTTGAAATTTGAGATTCAACAGAGGATGTTCTTACCTCATAGATTCCTCTTTGCGTTTGCCCCTCTTCTTCATATTGCTTGGATGAAGCTGCAAGATTGGATATTAGTTCCTTCATCTCCCTTGGTGTCTTGTCTAAGATAGATCCTCCACAGGCTACATTTATGAGTTTCCTTTCTGATGGAATCAATCCTCCATAGAAGAACTGAATGAGGGCTTTGTCTGACATATCATGTTGTGGACAACCTGTACATAGTCTTTCAAACCTTTCCCAATAATCATATAAGTCCTCAGTTGGTTTTTGCCTTATGCTAGTGATTTCTCTTATTATGCCAATTGATTTAGATGGTGGGAAGTATTTGTCCAAAAAGGCTTGGACCATATCATCCCACGAAGTTATAGATCCAGGTGGCAAATAAAATAACCAATCCTTAGCATGGTCATCTAATGAAAAAGGGAAGGCTTTTAGTTTAACATGATCTTCAGAGATCCCTTGAGGTCTCATGGATGAGCAAATAATTTTAAATTCTTTTAAGTGCTTATGTGGATTTTCATTTTGCAAACCTCTAAATTTAGGGAGATGATGAATCAAACCTGATTTCAGTTCAAAGGGAACTGTAAGAGGTGGATAGGTGATGCAAAGTGGAGCATAATCACCTATAGGAGTTGCTAACTCCCTCATGGTTCTTTCCCTTTGTGCTTGTGGCCTAACTGCTGGATTTTCTTGAACTATTTGGTTCTGGACAGCAAGTCCATTTGGGGCAGCATCTTGTGGATTATGTTCAGCCATTGGTGCAGCTTGTTGGTAAAATTCGGTTGCTTCAGATGAAGCTTCTGCGGCTTGCTTTCTAAGTCTTCTGAGAGTGAGTTCAATTTCTGGATCAAAGGGCAGTGTGTCCCTACTTTCAGATCTAGTCATGAAAAAAACAAACAAATAAGTGAAATCAATTCCCCGGCAACGGCGCCAATTTTTGACTCGCGGTTGTCGAAGCTGGTAAAAAATAACCTTTTTGGTTATCAACAATTTTACAACTGCAGATAGTGGTGAAAGGATCAAATCCACAGAGAATTGATTACCTATTTATTTTTTCTCAACAAGACCAATAAAATAAACTGAAACAATAATAAATTAAAGATGAGATAAAAGATTGAACGTGGGATCAAATGAGATAAACTGAAAACAGAATAAAAATAAATTGCAATAAAAGTAAAATGGGGGGTTTGAGATTGATTGTAGTAACTAATAATGAGAGTAATAATAGAAAGCAAATAATTAAAATAAAAGAGTAAATCAATATGAGAAAAGCCTAGTTGAAGATATGGATCCACTTTGGTTGTTTGGGTTGATCATTGAAACTTAAATTATCTTGATTGGTTCAATAGATTAGTTATGGGGGTGGAAGACGCTTCTCACCACCATGTCTCTCCTTATGATTAAATTAATTAGGGAACGTCCTCTAATTAATTACTAATTAACAAATTGCCAAGGAACGTCCTTGGGTCATAGGCATCAAAACAATTGTCAATTGCATAAAGAAATAGAGAGATCCAATCCTAGCTACCCAAACGTATGGCGATAACGCTAAATCATGTAATTCCTTGGTTTTTACGCCAAGTGTTCTAAGGTCAGAATATTTCCAGCAATTACGGACTAAAAATAATCCCAACTAACAATTAATTAACTTTGCAATTAAAATCAAGTGGCCAATTTGATCAAAACAACAAAGTAATCATGTAATTAAACCATCAATTGCATAAATATTGAACAAAATCAAAGACAATAATTTATGTTCAGATCTCACAACCCATTAAACAACCTTAGTTTCAACCAATCCTCAACTAGAATTAAAGAAATCAGCCACTCATTGGCTGAATTAAAAATAGAAAATTAAAAGGAAAAGAAAAGAACCAAAAATTGAGAGGAATCTGCCCTGTGCGCCAAACTTGCCGAATTGCCGAGAGATTGGAATTATGGAATTGTTTTTCTTCGGCCACTGAGGCTCCTTAAATAGAGCTGGGAATGTGCCCTAATCAGGAATTTCTGTCCACGTGTGGGGGTGAATTGGGTGCGCGAGCGGTCCATGTGAAGAGAGATTTGAGGGAGCTTGCAGTGGCGGGCCCATGCTGGAGGAGTGGTCCACGTGCTGGTGAAGGCGCAGGCCCATGTGCTGGACTTGGTGCGTTGCTTGGTGAAGTGGATGGTGGAGTGAATTTGGCGGGGCCCATGTGCAATTGGGAATGGTCCACGTGAAGAGACATGTGGGAGTTGATCTATTTGAGCGTGAATGTGTGAGCGCGGGCCCATGTGTGAGTGACCATGTGCTTGAGTGGAGAAGTGCTTTGGTCCATTTGCAAGGTGAGCTTGCATGGGCTGGCGAGTCCACGCGAGGAGAGCTGCGCTGGTCCTTTGCGGATTAGGCCGTGGCGAGAGCGTCCCGTGTGAGGTGAATGGAGAAGGCGGGCCGTGCAGAGCGCTTGGTCCATGATTGTGCTGTCCATGCGTGAAAATGGCGGGAATGAGCTGTCCAAGTGCTTGTTTTGAATCCAACTCTGCAGGTTTACTCTCTTTTACTTCAAATAAGGCAGTTTTTGGGGAATTTTCTCCAAAATGTCCTTTTACACCATTTTCTGCAAAATAATATTAAAAACAATAAATTAAGCAGAAATCATGTAAATATTCATCAATAATATTAATATAAAATGTACTAAATTATGCTCTATCAGTGGAACTAAACTTAATTCTTTTAATTGAGAAATGAAGTGCTTTAAGCATAATTCATGCATCATGTGAATACAGTAGGTTGTTTGCATTAGAATCCACAAATATGTTACATTGCATAGTTATTTGTTGATGTGGGTGAATGCTGAATGATCCAATAGTTCCAGACAGGAAGACCAGGACCCCATTCTACGGCCTGGCAAGTATAGTAAAGACCAGGACCCCATTCTACGGCCTGGCAGGTATAGTAAAGTCCAGGTGCCCAGTCTACGCCCTGGCAAATGGTAAGTACAGGTGTTATATACACGTATACATATACATTACAGGAAGTCCAGGACCCCAGTCTACGGCCTGGCACGGCACAGTTACTGGGACTATGTGGTGACAGGTTTACCCTTGATGTGGACTGTCTGTGATATGATGCATTCCATAAGGTCATGTGTTAATGACTTATTTTACTGTTCTACTCACTGGGCTATAGAGCTCATCCCACTCCCTTAACCCCAGTCTTGCAGGTTCAGTGTACAGTGTACAGAGGAAGTCCAGCAGAGTACAGGAAGAGAGAAGAGTTATGTAATAGAGTATTGTGGACATGTAATATTAAAGAGATGTAACAGTTGTGTATAAAGTTAGAATTGTGCTTGACTTAGTTATTTTGTATTGTAAATCTGTTGGATACATGGTCTGTTTATATTACTGTTTTACAGAGTATGTGAAAAACCAGGCTTAACAGGTGTGAATTAACCCATCTAGAGCAAGCTCTAGTCAGGGGTACAGAGTAGAGATAGTTCATGCACAGTTTGAGCCTTGGTTCAAAAAAGAGTTTTTATTTTCATAGAAAATGTATGACCATGTATGAGATTTTACAGGTACTCAGAGAGTATAGCAGGCTTGCTACGGGTTCTGGCGGCCTTAAGCCGATCTGAATCCTAGCGCTGGTGACGGTCCATTTTGGGGTCGTTACAACCATCAGCAGCACCTACTGTCCCAGAAACCCAAATGCCTAAACCTAGCTCATCTGGAGGGAGCAAGGTCAAGATGACCGACTACATGAAGCTGGGTGCTCCCCAGTATGAAACCGGTGATGACCCGTTTGTGTATCTTGAGAGGGTCAGAACGATTACAGATGAGATAGGAGCTGATGACAGTAGAGCCATTCAGATGGCTGGGTTCACACTGAAATGCAAGAAGGCCTGAGAGTGGTTTAAAAACTATGTGAACCCGAGGTTGGACAGCCTATCATGGGAGGAGTTTGCAAATGAGTTTGCAGGATGGGCTTTCCCTGACAGTTCAAGGGAGTTGAAGATGATTGAATTTGAGCAGTTGAGGTAGTCAGATGAGATGAGTGTGGATGAGTATACAGACAGATTCTTGGAGCTATTGCCGTTTGCTGGGCAGAATCTGGACACAGATCAGAAGAAGTCAAGGAGGTATATCATGAGGCTCCATTCCAGGTATTCCTCCTTGATCCAGTCAGCAGAGAGGGAGAGTTTCCATGCCATAGTGGATATGGCTCGGAGAATGGAGGCTAGTGCAATCATCGAAGGGAAAGTCAAGCAGTCAGTGGCACAACCTTCTGGTTCCAAGACCCCAGGTGGGGGGAGGTTAGACCCTTCATCTTTGAGTTCAGGCAGTAAGCGGTGGGGCAGTACCACCAAAAAGTCAAAGAAGAACAAGTTTTGGAACAAGATCAAGTCAGGTCTGGGATTAGGAAGTGGCTCGAGCTCAGGTGCAGATAATGCAGTATGTAGGAAGTGTGGGAAGCCGCACAAGGGAGTATGTCTGGTTGGGACGACAGCCTACTTCAGATATGGGTAGGAGGGACACATGGCTCGGGAGTGTCCTAGAGCAGATTTTGTGGCACAGTCTCAGCAGACAGCTTCTGGTAGTGTGGCTCAGCCAGCAGCTCCAGCCACGACTCAGGCTAGTGGCAGAGGCAGAGGGAGAGGGGCAGCCTCTTCTTCAGTGGGTTTCAGGAGTGAAGGTCCATCAGCTCCAGCACGGATCTTCACCATGACTCACCAGGAGGCAAATGCATCAAACACAGTGGTGTTAGGTAATCTCATCATTGGTTGTTCTGATGTTTATGCCTTAATGGACCCTGGTGCATCACATTCTTTTATTGCTCCGAGGGCCGTCGAGAGGTTGGGATTGATGGTCTCTGGGTTAGAGTGTCCCCTATGGGTCAGTGGACCCAAATGTGACCCGTCAGTGGCAGAGTCAGTCTGCCAGTGTAGTCCAGTTTTTGTGGAGGGAAGATGCCTTTCTGCCGACCTTGTGGTTCTAGATTTGACAGATTTTGACGTCATTCTAGGGATAGATTGGCTATCTACCCTTGGTGCTACCTTGGACTGCAGGGACAAGGTAGTCAGGTTCAGATGTCAGCATGGGTCAGAGGTTGTCTTCAGAGGAGACAGGAAGGGTACACCTAGAGGTTTGATATCAGCCCTACAGACTCGTAGGCTGCTCAGGAGGGGTTGTCAGAGTTTTCTAGCTCATGTGAGAGAGCTGGATAGTCATGTCAGAGAGCCCGCCTCAGTGCCCGTTGATAGAGCATATTTTATTCCATTTTATCATTATATTCTTGATGTTTATTTACATCTTTTCTACTTAATTTTGTGGTTTTAATTATGTTTTGCAGATATTAGGTGTAAAGAGACAATCTGAAGAAAATGCTCTTAAAACTGCCAAAAAGTGCCAAATATGGAAAGTTTCCAAATAAGGAAAGTTTTCAGAAAAGGAAAGTTTTCAAATGAGGAAAGTGTAGAAGCAAAAGCAAACAAGGAAAGTTTAGTCAGAAGATTATTTGAAATTCAAATCGCAGATCTTTCTTTCCTTGTTCAAAGATGTGCACACACTGCAACAGTCATATCTTCCTATTTAGGCAGCAAGATCTCAAAGAGATGCTCTTCCTCTTCTGCATTCAATATTCAAATTTCAAAAGAGGCTCTACCTAAAAAGGAATGTATGGACAAGCATATCTTCCCCTTTGAAGATCAAAATTCGTGCATCCTTCCTATTCAGAAACAATCTGCGCGCTTTCCTCTTCTGAGAGCCATTTGCGCGCCACCTTCCTTTTCTGCAACAACTTGGGCAGCAAGTTGCACATGGGCAGCATCTTGGGCAGCCTCTACACTAATTAGGAAGTAAGGTCAGCATCTAAACTTATTTAGGAAGCACAATCTGCGCCTCCTTCCCTTTCTGAGACCAAACCGCGCGCACCCACTTCCTTCCGCAGTGCATTTTCGCGCAGCCTTCCTTCTGAAGCCGAAAAGCGCGATTCTTTCCTTTTCAGACACATCTTGGGCAGAAAATACCTCTTGGGCAGTAAGTATGACCTAGGACAACAATTCCAATCTCTTCAATTCCTCAAATCGGCGAATTCCGCAGGGAGGCAGAATTCAAGATTTCAATTTCGGTTCCTTCTTCCTCTTTTATTTTCCTTTTATTATTTTGTTTTTAATCAGTCAATGAGTGGCTGATTTCTTTAATTCTAGTTGAGGATTGGTTGAAACTAAGGTTGTTTAATGGGTTGTGAGATCTGAACATAAATTATTGTCTTTGGTTTTGTTCAATATTTATGCAATTGATGCTTTAATTACATGATTACTTTGTTGTTTTGATCAAATTGGCCACTTGATTTTAATTGCAAAGTTAATTGATTGTTAGTTGGGATTATTTTTAGTCCGTAATTGCTGGAAATATTCTGACCTTAGAACACTTGGATAAAACCCAAGGAAATTGCATGATCTAGCGTTATCTCCATACGTTTGGGTAGTTAGGATTGGATCTCTCTATTTCTTTATGCAATTGACAATTATTTTGATGCCTATGGCCCAAGGACGTTCCTTGGCAATTTGTTAATTAGTAATTAATTAGAGGACGTTCCCTAATTAATTTAATCATAAGGAGAGACATGGTGGTGAGAAGCGTCTTCCACCCCCATAACTAATCTATTGAACCAATCAAGATAATTTAAGTTTCAATGATCAACCCAAACAATCAAAGTGGATCCATATCTTCAACTAGGCTTTTCTCATATTGATTTACCCTTTTATTTTAATTATTTGCTTTCTATTATTACTCTCATTATTAGTTACTACAATCAATCTTAAACCCCCCATTTTACTTTTATTGCAATTTATTTTTATTCTGCTTCCAATTTATCTCATTTGATCCCACTTTCAGTCTTTTATCTCATCTTTAATTTATTATTTTAGTTCATTTTATTGGTCTTGTTGAGAAAAATAAATAGGTAATCAATTCTCTGTGGATTCGATCCTTTCACCACTATCTGCAGTTGTAAAATTGTTGATAACCAGGAAGGTTATTTTTGATCGACTTCGACAACCGCGAGTCAAAAATTGGCGCCGTTGCCGGGGAATTGATCTAACTTATTTGTTTTTCTTTCAGGACAAAAAAAAAAGGGGGGGGGCACTCCATCGCAGATCTGAATCATGGATGAGGTAAGTAGACCTGATCTCTCTTTTCTGACATCTTTTATGAAAGATTTGGCCATAGAACTAGTTCAACAGGTTCAAGCACCCAAGCCATGTATGATCTGTGGATATGTGGGACACCTAACTTCCCGATGTCCTACACTTTATGAGGATGACCAACCAATGCATACATTTGGAGGATTCAATGACCAACCAGTAAATGCCTTTGGAGGATTCAATAGCCAGCCTAGAGATGATCCATATTCTCACACATACAATTCAAGTTGGGGAGACTGTCAGAACTTCGACTATGCTAGGGGTAACAATTATCAGAACTATCAGAGGGACGACCCCTACCTTAACACATACGATCCATATTGGGGAGACCAACCAAACTATGGCTATGCTGAGGCTAACAACTACTAGGATTATCAAGGATATCAAGTCCAACCAGAACCTCCAAATCCTTACCAACACCTTGAAAAGATGATGGAAACAATGGTGAACACCATGCAAGGCGTGCGACAAGACCTAGGCCAAATGACCACATCTATGCAAAGCGTACGACAGGACATAAGACAGCTGACTGCGTCAATGAATGCAACCATGTTAAGAAGAGAGGAAGAGTTTCAAGATGTATGGGATGATGATGAAAGTTGGCAAGTACAAGAACAAGTTGCTGAAGAGACCCAACCAGAAAACTATTTGTCCCAACAAACTGGTCAAACAGAACCCGCTGAAAGTTTAGATATCATTGATTGTTTGAGTGAAAATGTTTTTTATGTAAATCAAGAAGATATACTGAATGATGATCTTTGCAGGGAAGAGACTCAAAAAGAGCCAGAACTGAAAGAAACTGACTGTTGCATCCAACAGGTGGACTGCAGCCATGCGCAGAATGAACAGAAGCAGATCGCACCACTTCAGCTTGGTGCGCAGACCAACCTTGCGCAAGACAGTCCTACAACACTTCCAATTGCACCTCTTCAGACCAATCTTGCGCAAAAAGGAGTACCTGAAAACCTTTCAGATGCGTCCTTTCAACTTCAATCGCAGATCAGTCCTCTTCAGCTCCCCTCTCAGTCAGATCCTGCGCAGAAGGAGCAATCTGAAACCATTTTAGCCATAGATCCAACCCATGCTCACAAGGAACAAATGATATTCCAAGCACCTAAACCAAAGGACCATGCAGATCAATGCCTTCCCAAACCTCCAAATAAGGTAGAGTTTGTTTTGCCTGAACTTAATGCTAAATTGCAGCTAGCCATAGAGAAACACGAATTGGAGTTCAAAGTTCTTCCCAATCATCTCAAAAATGCAAACATAAGGGCTAGAGGCACACCTCATCTGAAAGAAGAGAAGCTAATCATGTTACTTCATGAGTACATGGAAAAAGTAGGATGGGCTATGACCAAATCAAAAAGAGTGCTACACTTTTTGCTCAATACAGTTGGGACTCTTTTCCCCTCTCCAATTACTTGAGCCTTGATCAAGTGGATCGCACTATGCACACCACACCCAGGGGAGTACTCAGTTTCTTTTGCATTTTAATATTTCCTATACATTGAGGACAATGCATGATTTAGGTGTGGGGGTGCATATTTCTGAATTTCTACTTTTTGAGTTTATTTTTGCTTTGATTTTTAGTTTGCTTGCATTAGTTGAAATTTTTCATTTTTGCTTTCAATAACACACACAGATAGCCACAGTTTTATTATTATTATTATTATTATTATTTATTTTGTTTCCATTTTTGAGATGCTTTACTCATCATATGAACTATGTTGGATGAGCTTTTCTTTCCATGACCCCATTGATGTGATGACTCTTTAAACTTATGTTGAATCAATTGCAGTGGGTTATATTCATGCTTGAGAATTGCCTTTTGAATTGAATCTTTGAGTTTGCCATGGTGAAAAATATATTGATGACCCTCAATTGATTGAGAATAAATTAAAGTTGTGTGAATGAACTTAATGTGACTTGATTTAGCGATTGGTGTTGATTTGCCCAAATCATTGAGAGAAAGAAAATTCAGCAAAGGCAAAGACCTCAAAAGCACAAATTGAAAATTGTTCGAATAGTCAAAAGACTATGAACAAGGCAAGTAGCCACTGGATAGGTGACCAACTGAAAAATAAAAACCTTCAAATCAAAAATAGGTTGGTGACCTTTCCAAGCGAGATCTAAAGTGCAAAAGCCTGAATAAAGTACTTCAAGGTAAGGGCAAGTCACTCTGAAAGCTAGAAAAAGTCTTATCTGAACAAAATGTGCATGTATGGTCTCTCTTGAGGAAACAAATCCTAGCCATGGTAAGTAAAGGGAAATAAGGAAAGAAGGTGAGTAATCTTCATGCATATATTCTTCACTGCAATGATTCAAAATAGGTGTCTAGAGTAAGAGCTTAAGTGGAAATAAGGATCAAGTAGCAAAGAAAGCTTGTTTGACTATGTTTATTTGCTTGAGGACAAGCAAAAAGCTAGGTGTGGGGGTATTTGATAGAGCATATTTTATTCCATTTTATCATTATATTCTTGATGTTTATTTACATCTTTTCTACTTAATTTTGTGGTTTTAATTATGTTTTGCAGATATTAGGTGTAAAGAGACAATCTGGAGAAAATGCTCTTAAAACTGCCAAAAAGTGCCAAATATGGAAAGTTTCCAAATAAGGAAAGTTTTCAGAAAAGGAAAGTTTTCAAATGAGGAAAGTGTAGAAGCAAAAGCAAACAAGGAAAGCTTAGTCAGAAGATTATTTGAAATTCAAATCGCAGATCTTTCTTTCCTTGTTTAAAGATGTGCACACACTGCAACAGTCATATCTTCCTATTTAGGCAGCAAGATCTCAAAGAGATGCTCTTCCTCTTCTGCATTCAATATTCAAATTTCAAAAGAGGCTCCACCTAAAAAGGAATGTATGGACAAGCATATCTTCCCCTTTGAAGATCAAAATTCGTGCATCCTTCCTATTCAGAAACAATCTGCGCGCTTTCCTCTTCTGAGAGCCATTTGCGCGCCACCTTCCTTTTCTGCAACAACTTGGGCAGCAAGTTGCACATGGGCAGCATCTTGTGCAGCCTCTACACTAATTAGGAAGTAAGGTCAGCATCTAAACTTATTTAGGAAGCACAATCTGCGCCTCCTTCCCTTTCTGAGACCAAACCGCGCGCACCAACTTCCTTCCGCAGTGCATTTTCGCGCAGCCTTGCTTCTGAAGCCGAAAAGCGCGATTCTTTCCTTTTCAGACACATCTTGGGCAGAAAATACCTCTTGGGCAGTAAGTATGACCTAGGACAACAATTCCAATCTCTTCAATTCCTCAAATCGGCGAATTCCGCAGGGAGGCAGAATTCAAGATTTCAATTTCGGTTCCTTCTTCCTCTTTTATTTTCCTTTTATTATTTTGTTTTTAATCAGTCAATGAGTGGATGATTTCTTTAATTCTAGTTGAGGATTGGTTGAAACTAAGGTTGTTTAATGGGTTGTGAGATCTGAACATAAATTATTGTCTTTGGTTTTGTTCAATATTTATGCAATTGATGCTTTAATTACATGATTACTTTGTTGTTTTGATCAAATTGGCCACTTGATTTTAATTGCGAAGTTAATTGATTGTTAGTTGGAATTATTTTTAGTCCGTAATTGCTGGAAATATTCTGACCTTAGAACACTTGGATAAAACCCAAGAAAATTGCATGATCTAGCGTTATCTCCATACGTTTGGGTAGCTAGGATTGGATCTCTCTATTTCTTTATGCAATTGACAATTGTTTTGATGCCTATGGCCCAAGGACGTTCCTTGGCAATTTTTTAATTAGTAATTAATTAGAGGACGTTCCCTAATTAATTTAATCATAAGGAGAGACATGGTGGTGAGAAGCGTCTTCCAGCCCCATAACTAATCTATTGAACCAATCAAGATAATTTAAGTTTCAATGATCAACCCAAACAACCAAAGTGGATCCATATCTTCAACTAGGCTTTTCTCATATTGATTTACCCTTTTATTTTAATTATTTGCTTTCTATTATTACTCTCATTATTAGTTACTACAATCAATCTCAAATCCCCCATTTTACTTTTATTACAATTTATTTTTATTCTGCTTCCAATTTATCTCATTTGATCCCACTTTCAGTCTTTTATCTCATCTTTAATTTATTATTTTAGTTCATTTTATTGGTCTTGTTGAGAAAAATAAATAGGTAATCAATTCTCTGTGGATTCGATCCTTTCACCACTATCTGCAGTTGTAAAATTGTTGATAACCAGGAAGGTTATTTTTGACCGGCTTCGACAACCGCGAGTCACCCGTGGTCAGTGAGTTTTTAGATGAGTTTCCAGACGAGCTGCCAGGTTTACCACTTGCTAGGGAGATAAAGTTCGAAATTGAGTTGATGCCTGGAACTAGACCGATCTCTATCCCTCCCTACAGGATGGCGCTAGCAGAATTGAAGGAGCTTAAAGAGCAGTTGCAAGAGTTGGTAGATAAGGGCTTCATCCGACTGAGTACCTCACCTTGGGGTGCTCCAGTGCTATTTGTGAAAAAGAAGGATGGATCCCTCAGACTTTGTATCGACTACAGGCAGTTGAACAATGTCACTACCAAGAAAAAGTACCCATTGCCAAGGATCGACGATCTATTTGACCAGCTAGCCGGAGCAGGTTATTTCTCCAAGATAGATCTGAGATCGGGGTACCATCAGCTGAGGATAAGAGAAGAGGATGTACCGAAGACAGCATTCAGGACCAGATATGGGCACTATGAGTTCCTTGTGATGCCGTTCGGGTTAACCAATGCCCCTGCAGCATTCATGGATCTCATGAACAGAGTTTTCAGTCAATACCTGGATCACTTTGTTATTGTCTTCATAGATGATATCTTAGTGTATTCCAGGAATGCAGAGGAGCATGCCCATCATCTGAGGTTGGTTTTGCAGACCTTAAGGGAACACGGCTTGTATGCCAAATTCTCCAAGTGTGAGTTCTGGCTGAGGAGCATTTCATTCTTGGGGCATGTGGTGTCAGAAAATGGAATCGAGGTAGACCCCAAGAAAGTGGAGGCTGTAGCTAACTGGCCTAGACCCACTACAGTGACAGAGATCAAAAGCTTCTTGGGTTTGGCAGGTTACTATAGGAGATTCGTACAGGACTTCTCAAAAATTGCAGCTCCTATAACCAGACTGACTAAGAAGAACCAGAGGTTTGTGTGGACCGACCAGTGTGAGGAGAGCTTTGAGGAGCTAAAGAAGAGGTTGACTTCAGCACCGGTGTTAGCTCTGCCGACTAGTAATGAAGACTTCACGGTTTTCTGTGATGCATCCCGTGTGGGACTGGGTTGTGTGCTGATGCAAAACGAAAGGGTGATTGGTTATGCTTCAAGGCAGCTGAAGAAGCACGAGTTGAATTACCCTACACATGATCTAGAAATGGCAGCTGTAATCTTTGCACTCAAGATGTGGAGGCATTACCTTTATGGGGTAAAATGTGAGATCTTCACAGATCATAAGAGCCTGCAGTACATCTTGAGTCAGAGAGAGTTGAATCTGAGGCAGAGAATATGGGTAGAACTGCTCAGTGACTATGATTGCAGAATTCAGTACCATCCGGGTAAGGCGAATGTTGTGGCAGACGCCTTAAGCCGGAAATCACTTGGCAGTTTGTCCCATATTTCAGCAGAGAGGAGGCCAGTAGTGAGGGAGTTCTTCGAGCTCATCAATGAAGGTTTGCAGTTGGAGTTGTCTGGTACAGGTGCTTTGATAGCCCAGATGAGAGTAACACCTGTGTTTCTGGAGCAAGTGGCTCAGAAACAGCACGAGGACCCAGAGTTAGTGAAGATTGCTAGGATTGTTCAGTCAGGCAAGAATGAAGAGTTCAGGTTTGACAGCAAGAGGATCCTTCGCTATGGAAATAGATTGTGTGTACCAGATGACGTGGGACTGAAGGGAGACATTATGAGAGAGGCTCATAATGCCAGATACAGTGTTCACCCTAGAGCCACCAAAATGTATCAAGATCTGAAGAGAGTTTATTAGTGGCCAGCTATGAAAAGAGAAGTGGCACAGTTCATGTCAGCCTGCGAAGTATGTCAGAGGGTGAAGCTGGAACATCAGAAACCGGCTGGAGTGCTTAACCCACTACCGATTCCAGAGTGAAAATGGGAAAATATAGCTATGGACTTTGTAACGACCCGATATTCAGACCGCTACCGGCGCTAGGATCCAGATCGGCTTAAGGCCGCCGAGACCCGTAGCAAGCCAAACATTCATCCTATGAACCTGTTTAATCCCATACATGATCAACAACATACATAAAAATTTTGAACTTTTCTTTCCATTCAATCACCAAACTCAACCTGTGCATGTACTATTCATAAACATAAACATTAACCCCACCTCCACCTTGGAGTCCTCATCAATGCTCCAATAGGGTGACATAACATAAATTAAGTTTGGTTTACAATAATCATCATTAAACATTAAGATCATGTACTAGAAAGGGATTAACATAATACTATGGTCAAGCACAACTCTAACTTTCATAAGCATCAATACATTACATTTCTATTCTATACTTTTACATTACATCAAATTCATGTCCACATCTATCTCTATTACATAAAATATAACACTACTCCTGCTGACCTCCTGGTCTACCCTGTACCTACAAACCTGGGGGTTAAGGGAGAGGGGTGAGCTATAAAGCCCAGTGAGCAAAATAGATAAATATTAAATTTAAAGTCCATGCTTCCATGAAATGCATCACATCACAAACATATCACATAAAGGATGAACTTGTCACCAATAGCCCTCTACATTTCCATTAGTGCCAGAACGTAGAATGGGTCCTGGTCTTTCTCTTACATAACATAACATAACATTCCAAGGTGCCAGGGACGTAGAATGGGTCTTCCTGGACTTTCTCTTACATGGTGCCAGCGCACGTAGAATGGGTCCCACTGGTCTTTTATTCCGTACCGTACATATCATATCATCACATCATAGATTGAGGGCTATGGATCATCCAATATCCATCCACATCAACAACATATTATGCAATGCAACATATTCGTGAATTCTAATGCAAACACCCTAACATATCACATGGTATCCATGATGCGTGAATCATGCTGAAATATTCATTATTTACTTTAAAACATAAGAGTTATTCCATTCACCTCTGACTGAAGCTCTAATGACTCTGAAGCAGTTATCTCACTGCTGAGGGCCTCGGTTCCTCGGGTCCAAACATACACAGGTGGACTCAAATGAGGGACCAAACATTCATAAACATGACTCTAAAATACTTCCCAAAATCCCCCTAAAACACCTTAAAACAATCACATAAATCATGCAAAAGAGGGCTGAACAGGGCACTTTCGGCGGCAGGTTCGGCGGCCGAAAGGCCCTCCAGAGCCGCAAGTCATGCACCTTCGGCGGCACTTTGGGCGGCCGAAGGTTCCCTCCAGAGACGAAACTCATGCATGTTCGGCAGCACCTTCGGCGGCCGAAAGTCCCTTCCAGAGTCGAAAGTCCACTTTCGGGGGTAGGGTTTGGCAGCCAATACATGCTACCACAGGCAGGTTTGGCGGCCGAAAGAACCTTCGGCTACCGAACCTGAGTTCTTCCCAAAGGGCAGAAACTCAGCCTTTCCATGCATGAAAGCCTCCTAACACATTCAATCAAGCATTTTCCCATTCTACAACATGCATACTCAAGCATACAAGCTCCTAGGGGCTTCAAACTATTCTAAACCCCATCTACAACACATCAAACATGCATATCCAACATACATTGTTCATAAACGCACAGTAAACCCATAAACTCCACATAAACCTACATATGCATTTCTACCCCAAGAAACTTCATAAAACTTACTTAAAACATTAAAGGGACTATGGATCTACTCTTACCTCTTGAAAAACGAGAGGAGAGACGATCCAACTTGGAGATGGGAGAGATCTCAACTCTTTGGTCTCCAAGCTTCCAAAACTCGCTCTTTTTGTTCAAATATCTTCAAATCAACATAAAGCTTGTTAAAACATGAAAGATTGAAGGAAAAACATCAAAGATCAACCATGGGAGAGCATGGACTCACCGTTGGCCAAAAATAGGGAGAAAGCTCGCCCATTTCGGCCATGGAGCCCTTATATAGGGGCTGCCAGACCACCTTTCGGCAGCCTAAGGTGCCTCCAAAAATCATGCAAGTTCGGCGGCCGAACATGAGGTTCGGCGGCCGAACCTTTGAAACTTTCGGAAGCCTAACTTGCCCCCCTAAACCATCCAATGTTCGGCGGCCGAACTTGAGGTTCGGCGGCCGAACTTGAGGTTCGGCGGCCGAACCTGGAAATGCCTCCTTGGTCTTTTTCATTCAAAACTCAATTCCTTTCTTGCTTAAAACCATAAAATACATTAAAACATTTTATGAAAATATGCTTTTACCCTTCTAGAGGTTTTCGACATCCGAGATTCCAACGGGCGGTAGGAATTCCGATACCGGAGTCTAGCCAGGTATTACATTCTCCCCCCTTAAGAACATTCGTCCCCGAATGTTCACCAAACAAACATAGCATGGCATAAAACATGAACATACACATAAAACACATAACGCTTACTTTAAAAGAGACAAGGATATTGCTGGAGCATGGACACCCGTGTCTCCCAGGTACACTTCTCAATGTTGTGGTGATTTCAAAGGACTTTCACCATTAGGATTTCCTTGTTCCTTAGCTTTCTGATTTGAGTGTCAAGAATCCGTACTGGCTGTTCAACATAGGTGAGATCTTCTTGGATCTCCATATCAGGCTCACTAAGAACCTTACCCGGATCTGACACAAACTTTCTCAACATAGAAACATGGAAAACCGGATGGATTCTCTCCATTGAAGCAGGCAAGTCCAGCTTGTACGATACACTCCCAATCTTTTGCAAGATTTCAAAGGGTCCAATGTACCGTGGAGCTAGCTTACCTTTCTTCCCAAACCGAATCACCCCTTTCATTGGAGACACCTTGAGCAATACCAAATCCCCCTCTTGAAACTCTACTAGCCTTCTGCGGATGTCTGCATAACTCTTCTGCCTGCTTGCAGCAGTCTTGATCCTTTCTCTGATTATGGGCACCACTTTGCTGGTGATCTCTACAAGCTCAGGCCCTGCCAAGGCCCTTTCTCTAACTTCTTCCCAACAAACAGGTGACCTGCACTTCCTTCCATACAAAGCTTCATATGGGGCCATCCCTATGCTAGCATGATGACTGTTGTTGTAAGCAAACTCCACCAAAGGTAGATGTTGCCTCCAAGAACCGCCAAAGTCTAGCACACACATTCTGAGCATATCCTCTATTGTCTGGATGGTCCTCTCTGACTGTCCATCCGTCTAAGGATGAAAAGCAGTGCTAAAATCCAACCTGGTACCCATAACGTTCTGCAGACTCCGCCAAAACCTGGAGGTGAACTGGGGTCCTCTATCAGACACTATTGAAACAAGAACCCCATGCAGCCTGACAACCTCATCAACATACACCTGTGCTAACTTGTCCACAGAATAGCCACTCCTGACAGGGATGAAGTGAGCAGATTTGGTCAATCTGTCCACAATCACCCATATGGAGTCTAATCTGTTGGACGCCGCCGGTAGCCCCACCACGAAGTCCATAGCTATATTCTCCCATTTCCACTCTGGAATAGGCAGTGGGTTAAGCATTCTAGCCGGCTTCTGATGTTCTAGCTTCACCCTCTAACATACTTCGCAGGCTGACACAAACTGTACCACTTCTCTCTTCATAGCTGGCCACCAATAAACTTTCTTCAGATCTTGATACATTTTGGTGGCTCCGGGGTGAACACTGTATCTGGCATTATGAGCCTCTCTCATAATGTCTCCCTTCAGCCCTACGTCATCTGGTACACACAATCTGTTTTCATAGTGGAGGATCCCTTTGCTGTCGAATCTGAACTCACTATCCTTGCCTGACTGAACAGTCCTAGCAATCTTCACTAACTCTGGGTCCTCATGCAGTTTCTGAGCCACCTGCTCCAGAAACACGGGTGCCACTCTCATCTGGGCAACTAAAGCACCTGTACCAGACAACTCCAACTGCAAACCTTCATTGACGAGCTCGAAGAACTCCCTCACTACTGGCCTCCTTTCTGCTGAAATATGGGACAAACTGCCAAGTGATTTCCGGCTTAAGGCGTCCGCCACAACATTTGCCTTACCTGGATGGTACTGGATCTTGCAATCATAGTCACTGAGCAGTTCTACCCATCTTCTCTGCCTCAAATTCAAATCTCTCTGACTCAGGATGTACTGCAGGCTTTTATGATCTGTGAAGATCTCACATTTTACCCCATAAAGGTAATGCCTCCACATCTTGAGTGCAAAGATTATCGCTGCCATCTCTAGGTCATGTGTAGGGTAATTCAACTCGTGCTTCTTCAGCTGCCTAGAAGCATAAGCAATCACCCTTTCATTCTGCATTAGCACACAACCCAATCCCACACGGGATGCATCACAATACACTGAGAAGTCTTCATTACTAGTCGGCAGCGCTAACACTGGTGCTGAAGTCAACCTCTTCTTTAACCCTCAAAGCTCTCTTCACACTGGTCGGTCCACACAAACCTCTGGTTCTTCTTACTCAGTCTGGTCATGGGAGCTGCAATCTTAGAGAAGTCCTGGACGAACCTCCTGTAGTAACCTACCAAACCCAAGAAGCTCTTGATCTCTGTCAATGTAGTGGGTCTAGGCCAGTTAGCTACAGCTTCCACTTTCTTGGGGTCTACCTCGATTCCATTTTCTGACACAACGTGCCCCAAGAATGAAATGCTCCTCAGCCAGAACTCACATTTGGAGAACTTGGCATACAAGCCGTGTTCTCTCAAGGTCTGCAAAACCAACCTCAGATGATGGGCATGCTCCTCTGCATTCCTGGAATACACCAAGATATCATCTATGAAGACAATAACGAAGTGATCTAAGTATTGGCTAAACACTCTGTTCATGAGATCTATGAATGTTGCAGGGGCATTGGTTAACCCGAACGGCATCACAAGGAACTCATAATGCCCATATCTGGTCCTGAATGCTGTCTTCGGTACATCCTCTTCTCTTATCCTCAGCTGATGGTACCCTGATCTCAGATCTATCTTGGAGAAACAACCTGCTCCTGCTAGCTGGTCGAATAGATCGTCGATCCTTGGCAACGGGTACTTATTCTTGGTAGTGACCTTGTTCAACTGCTTATAGTCGATACACAGTCTAAGAGATCCATCCTTCTTTTTCACAAACAGCACTGGAGCACCCCAAGGTGAGGTACTTGGTCGGATGAAGCCTCTATCTACCAACTCTTGCAACTGCTCCTTAAGCTCTTTCCATTCTGCTAGTGCCATCCTGTAGGGAGGGATAGAGATCGGTCTAGTTTCAGGCATCAACTCAATTTCGAACTCTATCTCTCTAGTAGGCGGTAGACCTGGCAGCTCGTCTGGAAAAACGTCTAAGAACTCACTGACCACGGGCACTGAGGCGGGCTCTCTAACCTGACTATCCAGCTCTCTCACATGAGCTAGAAAACCCTGACAACCCCTCCTAAGTAGGCTACGAGCCTGAAAGGCTGATATCAAACCTTTAGGTGTACTCCCCCTGTCTCCACTGAAGACAACCTCTGACCCATCCTAACATCTGAACAGGACACTTTCGGCGGTAGGTTCGGCGGCGAAAAGGCCCTCTAGAGCCGAAAGTCATGCACCTTCGGTGGCACTTTCAGCGTCTGAAGGTTCCCTCCAGAGACGAAACTCATGCATGTTCGGCAGCACCTTCGGCGGCCGAAAGTCCCTTCCAGAGCCGAAAGTCCACTTTCGGGGGCAGCGTTCGGCAGCCGATACATGCTACCACAGGCAGGTTCGGCGGCCGAAAGAACCTTCGGCTACTGAACCTGAGTTCTTCCCAAAGGGCAGAAACTCAGCCTTTCCATGCATGAAAGCCTCCTAACACATTCAATTAAGCATTTTCCCATTCTACAACATGCATACTCAAGCATACAAGCTCCTAGGGGCTTCAAACTATTCTAAACCCCATCTACAACACATCAAACATGCATATCCAACATACATTGTTCATAAACGCACAGTAAACTCATAAACTCCACATAAACCTACATATGCATTTCTACCCCAAGAAACTTCATAAAACTTACTTAAAACATTAAAGGGACTATGGATCTACTCTTACCTCTTGAAGAACGAGAGGAGAGACGATCCAACTTGGAGATGGGAGAGATCTTAACTCTTTGGTCTCCAAGCTTCCAAAACTCGCTCTTTTTGTTCAAATATCTTCAAATCAACATAAAGCTTGTTAAAACATGAAAGATTGGAGGAAAAACATCAAAGATTAACCATGGGAGAGCATGGACTCACCGTTGGCCGAAAATGGGGAGAAAGCTCGCCCATTTCGGCCATGGAGCCCTTATATAGGGGCTGCCAGACCACCTTTCAGCAGCCTAAGGTGCCTCCAAAAATCATGCAAGTTCGGCGGCCGAACATGAGGTTCGGCGGCTGAACCTTTGAAACTTTCGGAAGCCTAACTTGCCCCCCTAAACCATCCAATATTCGGCGGCCGAACTTAAGGTTCGGCGGTCGAACCTGCAAATGCCTCCTTGGTCTTTTTCATTCAAAACTCAATTTCTTTCTTGCTTAAAACCATAAAATACATTAAAACATTTTATGAAAACATGCTTTTACCCTTTTAGAGGTTTCTGACATCCGAGATTCCAACGGGCGGTAGGAATTTCGATACCGGAGTCTAGCCGGGTGTTACAGACTTCGTGGTGGGGTTACCGGCAGCGTCCAATAGATTGGACTCCATATGGGTGATTGTGGATAGACTGACCAAATCTGCTCACTTCATCCCTGTCAGGAGTGGCTATTCTGTGGACAAGTTGGCGCAGGTGTATGTTGATGAGGTTGTCAGGTTGCATGGGGTTCCTGTTTCAATAGTGTCTGATAGAGGACCCCAGTTCACCTCCAGATTTTGGTGGAGTCTGCAGAACGCTATGGGTACCAGGTTGGATTTTAGCACTGGTTTCCATCCACAGACGGACGGACAGTCAGAGAGGACCATCCAGACAATAGAGGATATGCTCAGAATGTGTGTGCTGGATTTTGGCGATTCTTGGAGGCAGCATCTACCCTTGGTGGAGTTTGCCTACAATAACAGCCATCATGCTAGCATAGGGATGGCTCCATATGAAGCTTTGTATGGAAGGAAGTGCAGGTCGCCTGTTTGTTGGGAAGAAGTTGGAGAAAAGGCCTTAGCGGGGCCTGAGCTAGTAGAGATTACCAGCAGGGTGGTGCCCATTATCAGAGAAAGGATCAAGACTGCTGTGAGCAAGCAGAAAAGTTATGCAGACATCCGCAGAAGGCAAGTGAAATTTTAGGAGGGGGATTTGGTATTGCTCAAGGTGTCTCCGATGAAAGGGGTGATTCGGTTCGGGAAGAAAGGTAAGCTAGCTCCACTGTACATCGGACCCTTTGAAATCTTGCAAAGGATAGGAAATGTATCGTATAAGCTAGATTTACCTGCTTCAATGGAGAGAATCCATCTGATTTTCCATGTTTCTATGTTAAGAAAGTTCGTGTCAGATCCGGGCAAGGTTCTTAGTGAGCCTGATGTGGAGATCCAAGAAGATCTCACCTATGTTGAGCAGCCAGTACGGATCCTAGACACCCAAATCAGGAAGCTAAGGAACAAGGAAATCCCGATGGTGAAAGTCCTTTGGAATCACCACAACATCGAGGAGTGTACCTGGGAGACACGGGAGTCCATGCTCCAGCAATATCCTCATCTCTTCTAAGGTGAGTTTTATGTGCTTTGTATGTATGTTCATGTTTTATGCTATGCATGTTTGTTTGGTGAACATTCGGGGATGAATGTTCTTAAGGGGGAAAGAATGTAATACCCGGCTAGACTCCGGTATCGGAATTCCTACCGTCCGGTGGAATCTCGGATGTTGGAAACCTCTAGAAGGGTAAAATCATGTTTTTATAAAATGTTTTAATGTGTTTTATGATTTTAAGTAAGAAGGAAATTGAGTTTTGAATGAAAAAGACTATGGAGGCATTTCCAGGTTCGGCCGCCGAACATTGGATGGTTTAGGGGGGCAAGTTAGGCTTCCGAAAGAGGCAAAGGTTCGGCTGCCGAACCTCATGTTCGGCCGCCGAACTTGCATGAGTTTTGGAGGCACTTTAGGCTGCCGAAAGGTGGTCTGGCAGCCCCTATAAAAGGGCGCCATGGTCGAAATGGGCGAGCTTTCTCCCCATTTTTGGCCAACGGTGAGTCCATGCTCTCCCATAGTCGTTTTTGATGTTTTTCCTTCGATCTTTCATGTTTCAACAAGTTTTATCTTGGTTTGAAGATATTTGAGCAAAAGAGCAAGTCTTGAAGCTTGGAGACCAAAGAGTTGATTTGTCCCCATCTCCAAGCTAGGATGGTCTTTCCTCTCGATCTTCAAGAGGTAAGCTTAGATCCAACCTTCCTAGTATGTTTTAAAGAAGTTTTATGAAGATTTGTGGGGTAGAAATGCATGTTTAGGTTATTGTTGAGTTTATGGGTTTATGTTATGTTTATGAGCAATGTGGGTAGTATGTGTTTGTTTGATGTGTTTTGGTTGGGGTTTAAGTTAGTTTGAGACCCCTATGTGCTTGTTGGCTTGAGTTTGCATGTTGTAGACTAGGTAAGTGCATGTTGAATGAGTTGGGAGGCTTTTGTGCATGTTAGAGGCTGAGTTTCTGCCCTTGGGAAGAACTCAGGTTCGGCAGCCGAAGGCTCTTTCGGCCGCCGAACCTGCCTGTGGTAGCATGTATCAGCTGCCGAACCCTGCCCCCGAAAGTGGACTTTCGGCTCTGAAAGGGAGTTTCGGCCGCTGAAGGTGCCGCCGAACATGCATGAGTTTCGTCTCTGGAAGGAACCTTCGGCCGCCGAAAGTGCCGCCGAAGGTGCCGCCGAAGGTGCATGACTTTCGGCTCTGGAGGGACTTTCGGCCGCCGAACCTGCCGCCGAAAGTGCCCTGTTCAGTCTTCTTTTGCATGATTTATGTGATTGTTTTAAGGTGTTTTAGGGGGTTTTTGGGGAGTATTTTAGAGTCATGTTTATGTATGCTTGGTCCCTCATTTAAGTCCACCTGTGTAGGTTCGGACCCGAGGAACCGAGGACCCCAGCAGTGAGTCAGCTGCTTCAGTATCTTGTTAGAGCTAGCCAAAGGTGAGTGGAATAAACTTTATGTTTAAAGTAAATGAATTTTGAGCATGATACATGCATCACGTATGCCATGAGATATTCTAGGTTGTTTGCATTAGAATTCACGAATATGTTGCATTGCATAGTTTGATGATGATGCGGATGGATGTTGAATGACCCTTTAGTCCTCGTATGTTATGGTATGATGATGATACGGTATGGATAGCCAGTGAGGCCCATTCGACGCCCCTGGCACTATGGAATGTTATGCTATGTTATGTTCTGTTAAGAGAAAGACCAGTGAGGCCCATTCAACGCCCCTGGCACGATTGGACTATGTAGAGGACTATTGGTGACAAGTCCTTCCTTGATGTGATTTGTTTGTGATGTGACGCATTTCATGAAAGCATGAACGTTAATATGATGTTTTATGTTATTCTGCTCACTGGGCTCTAGTAGCTCACCCCACTCCCTTAATCCCCCAGGTTTGCAGGTACGGGATAGACCAGGAGGTCAGCTAGAGTAAAGTTATGGTCATGTAATAGCTAGTGGTGGATATGATAAATATTGAAATGTAATGTATAGTTCAGTAATGTAATGAATGGTATTAAACAGTTATGTAAAGTAATGATTGTATTGAGGATAGAATTGTGCTTGACCCTAGTATGTTGTTAATCCCTTTTTAGTTACATGATCTTTTAATGAAATGATTTTAATGATGTTTATGTAAACCAAACTTAATAAATATTATGTTACCCCATTGGAGCAATTGATGAGGACTCCAGTGTGGGGTTGATGATTATGGATATGATTAGTGCATGCACAGGTTGAGTTTGGTGAATGAATGAAAAGAAAAGTTCAAAATTTTTATGTATGTGTTGATCATGTATGAGATTAAACAGGTATACAGGATGAATGTTTGGCTTGCTACGGGTCCCGGCGGCCTTAAGCCGATCTGGATCCTAGAGCCGGTAGCGGTCCGGTTTCCAGGTCGTTACACGAATGGCACATCCTGCTGTAATAATCTGCATAAAGGCTGGGTTATTTTGGAGAAATCTTTAATAAACCTCCTGTAAAAATCAGCATGCCCAAGGAAAGATCTAATCTCCCTAATGTTGGTTGGATAGGGCAGATTTTTGATGGTGTCAATTTTAGCTTTGTCCACCTCAATCCCTTTTGCTGAAACAATATGGCCTAAGATTAAGCCATGGCTGACCATGAAGTGACATTTCTCATAGTTGAGAACCAGATTTGACTCCAAACACCTTTGAAGTATTTTCTCCAAGTTAGCTAGGCATTCATTGAATGAGTTGCCATACACCGTGAAATCGTCCATGAAGACTTTAATAATCTTCTCCACATAGTCAGAAAAAATGCTCATCATGCACCTTTGGAAGGTGGCTGGTGCATTGCAAAGACCGAAGGGCATCCTCCTAAATGCGAAGGTGCCAAATGGGCATGTGAAGGTAGTCTTCTCTTGATCTTCAGGTGCAATGGGAATTTGGTAGAATCCCAAATATCCATCAAAGAGGTAGTAATGGCTCTTTCCAGCAATTCTCTCAAGCATTTGATCCATGAAGGGCAAGAGAAAGTGTTCAGCTTCCTATAATCCATGCAAACTCTCCACCCATTTTGCACACGAGTGGGTACTAGCTCTCCTTCAGAATTAGGGACAATGGTAATGTAATACCCGGCTAGACTCCGGCATCGGAATTCCTACCGTCCGGTGGAATCTCGGATGTCGGAAACCTCTAGAAGGGTAAAATCATGTTTTCATAAAATGTTTTAATGTATTTTATAGTTTTAAGTAAGAAAGAAATTGGGTTTTAAATGAAAAAGACCATGGAGGCATTTCCAGGTTCAGCCGCCGAACGTGGGATAGTTTAGGGGGCACGTTAGGCTTCCGAATGTGGTTCATGTTTGGCCGCCGAACCTCATGTTCGGCCGCCGAACATGCATGAGTTTTAGGGGCACTTTAGGCTTCCGAAGGTGGTCTGGCCAGCCCCTATAAAAGCGCTCCATGGCCGAAACGGGCGAGCTTTCTCCCCATTTTCAGCCAACAGTGAGTCCATGCTCTCCTATGGTTGATTTTAATGATTTTCCTCAAATCTTTCAAGTTTTAACGAGTTCTAACTTGGTTTTGAAAAGTTTTTGAGCTAACATCAAGTTTTGGAGCTTGGAGACCCAAGGAGCTAGGTTTCTCCTATCTCCAAGTCTAGATCGCCTCCCCTCTCGATCTCCAAGAGGTAAGAGTAGATCCCTAGCTCATTTCATGTTTTAAACTAGTTTTATGAAGTTTATGGGGTAGAAATACATGTGTAAGTTAGTTGTTTGTTGTTAGGGTAAATGTTGAGTATATAGACAATATGGGTTGTATATGTATGTTTGATGTGTTTTAGTTGGGGTTTAGGATAGTTTGAGATCCCTAAATGCTGATTTGCTTGTGCATGCATGTTGTAGAATAGGTAAATGCATGTTTGAATGGTTTGGGAGGCAAATGTGCATTGTGGAGGCTGAGTTCTGCCCTTTGGAAGAAGTCAGGTTCGGCAGCCGAAGGACTTTCGGCCGCCGAACCTGCCTGTGGAGAACAGCCTTTGGCTACCGAATCCTGTCCCCGAAAGTGGACTTTCGGCTCTGGAGGGGAGATTTGGCCACCGAAGGTGCCGCCGAACATGCATGAGTTTCGTCTCTGGAAGGGACTTTCGGCCGCCGAAGGTGCCACCGAAAGTGGCTGAGTTTCGGCTCTGGAGGGACTTTCGGCCGCCGAACCTGCCGCCGAAAGTGCCCTGTTCAGCCTTCCTTTGCATGATTTCTATGATTGTTTTAAGGTGTTTTAGGGGGTTTTTGGGGGAGTATTTTAGAGTCATGATCATGTATGTTTGGTCCCTCATTTGAGTCCACCTGTGTAGGTTCGGACCCGAGGAACCGAGGACCCTAGTAGTGAGATAGCTGCTTCAGTGTCTTGTCAGAGCTAGCCTGAGGTGAGTAGAATGGACCTTTATTTCCAAAGCAAATAAATAAAATTGAGCATGTTCATGCATCACGAATGCCATATGATATGTAACGACCCGAAAATCGGACCGCTACCGGCGCTAGGATCCAGATCGGATTAAGGCCGCCGGGACCCGTAGCAAGCCTAACATACACCTGTACACCTGTTTAATCCCATATATGATCAACACATACATAAAAATTTTGAACTTTCTCATTCAATTACCAAACTTAACCTGTGCATGCACAACTTAAAAACATAACCATCAACCCCACATTGGAGTCCTCATCAATGCTCCAATGGGGTAACATAACATATAATAAATTTGGTTTCCATAACATCATAAAACATTTCATTACAAGATCATGTAACCAAAAAGGGATTAACAACATACTAGGGTCAAGCACAACTCTAAATCTCAATGCTCATCATTACATTACATAATTGTACTATACATTACATCATTCTCATGTCCACAGCTAACTATTACATAGAACATAACTTTACTCTTGACTTCCTGCTCTATCCCGTACCTGCAAACCTGGGGAATTAAGGGAAAGGGGTGAGCTACTAGAGCCCAGTGAGCAGAATAATAAAACATTATAATTAAAGTTCATGCTCTCATGAAATGCATCACAACACAAACAATTCACATTAAGGATGAACTTGTCACCAATAGTCCTCTACATATCCAATAGTGCCAGGGACGTAGAATGGGTCTTCCTGGACTTTCTCTTACATAACATATCATAACATTCCAATGTGCCAGGGATGTAGAATGGGTCTTCCTGGACTTTCTCGTACATTGTGCCAGGGACGTAGAATGGGTCTTCCTGGACTTCCATACCATATCATCATCATCATACCATATCATACGAGGACTAATGGATCATTCAATGTTCATCCACATCAACAACATAATATGCAATGCAACATATTCGTGAATTCTAATGCAAACAACCTAATATATCTCATGGCAATCATGATGCGTGATTCATGCTAAAACTTTCATTATTTACTTTGAAATATAAAGAGTCATTCTACTCACCTCAGGCTAGCTCAGACAAGACTCTGAAGCAGCTATCTCAGTGCTGGGGTCCTCGGTTCCTCGGGTCCGAACCTACACAGGTGGACTTAAATGAGGGACCAAACATACATAAACATGACTCTAAAATACTCCCCAAAAACCCCCTAAAACACCTTAAAACAATCGTAGAAAACATGCAAAGGAAGGCTGAACAGGGCACTTTCGGCGGCAGGTTCGGCGGCCGAAAGTCCCTCCAGAGCTGAAAGTCAGGCACCTTCGGCGGCCGAAGGTTCCTTCCAGAGATGAAACTCATGCATGTTCGGCGGCACCTTCGGCGGCCGAAACTCCCTTCCAGAGCCGAAAGTCCACTTTCGGGGGCAGGGTTCGGTAGCCAAAGGCTTGCCTCCACAGGCAGGTTCGGTGGCCGAAAGTCCTTTCGGCTGTTGAACCTGAGTTCCTCTAAAGGTAGAACTCAGCCTCAAATCATGCACATTTGCCTCCCAAACCATTCAACTCAAAACCAACACTTTCACAACATGCATACACACATACATAAGCTCCTAGGGGCTTCAAACTATCTTAAACCCCAACTACAACACATCAAACATACAAATACAACACACATTGCTCAAAAACTCAACATAAACCTAAACAAGCATTTCTACCCCATAAACCTTTATAAAACTTGTTAAAAACAAAAAATGAGTTAAGGATCTACTCTTACCTCTTGGAGAACAAGAGGGAAGACGATCCAACTCGGAGATGGGAGAGATCTAACTCTTTGAACCTCCAAGCTCCAAAACTTGCTCTAAGCTTCAAATGTCTTCAAAACTAAGTTAGAACTCGTTAAAACTTGAAAGATTTGAGGGAAATCAACAAAACCGACCGTGGGAGAGCATGGACTCACCGTTGGCCGAAAAGGGAGAGAAAACTCGCCCGTTTCGGCCATGGAGCCCTTAAATAGGGGTTGGCCAGACCACCTTCGGCAGCCTAAAGTGCCTCCAAAACTCATGCAAGTTCGGCGGCCGAACATGAGGTTCGGTGGCCGAACCTGAACCACTTACGGAAGCCTAACTTGCCCTCCTAAACTATCCAATGTTCGGCGGCCGAACTTGAGGTTCGGCGGCCGAACCTGGAAATGCCTCCTTGGTCTTTTTCATTCAAAACTTAATTTCCTCCTTACTTAAAATCATAAAATACATTAAAACATTTTATAAAAACATGATTTTACCCTTCTAGAGGTTTTCGACATCCGATATTCCACTGGACGGTAGGAATTCCGATACCGGAGTCTAGCCGGGTATTACATTCTCCCCCCCTTAAGAACATTCGTCCCCAAATATTCACCAAACAACTCAGGCATAGCATACAACCTATCATACACATACAAAGCACATAAAACTCACCTTAGAAGAGATGAGGATATTGCTGGAGCATGGACTCCCGTGTCTCCCAGATACACTCCTCGACGTTCTGGTGATTCCAAAGGACTTTCACCATCGGGACCTCCTTGTTTCTCAACTTTCTGATCTGGGTGTCTAGAATCCGTACTGGCTGCTCAACATAGGTGAAATCTTCTTGGATCTCCACATCAGGCTCACTGAGAACCTTGCCTGGATCTGACACGAACTTTCTTAACATGGAAACATGGAAAACCGGATGGATTCTCTCCATTGAAGCAGGTAAATCTAGCTTATACGATACATTCCCGATCTTTTGCAAGATTTCAAAGGGTCCAATGTACCGTGGAGCTAGCTTACCTTTCTTCCCGAACCAAATCACCCCTTTCATCGGAGACACCTTGAGCAATACCAAATCCCCCTCCTGAAACTCTACTTGCCTTCTGCGGACATCTGCATAACTCTTCTGCCTGCTTGCAGCAGTCTTGATCCTTTCTCTGATTATGGGCACCACTCTGCTGGTGATCTCTACTAGCTCAGGCCCTGCCAAAGCCCTTTCTCCAACTTCTTCCCAACAGACAGGTGACCTGCACTTCCTTCCATACAAAGCTTCATATGGAGCCATCCCTATGCTAGCATGATGGCTGTTATTGTAAGCAAACTCCACCAAAGGTAGATGCTGCCTCCAAGAACCGCCAAAATCTAGCACACACATTCTGAGCATATCCTCTATTGTCTGGATGGTCCTCTCTGACTGTCCATCCGTCTGTGGATGGAAAGCAGTGCTAAAATCCAACCTGGTACTCATAGCATTCTGCAGACTCCGCCAAAACCTGGAGGTGAACTGGGGTCCTCTATCAGACACTATTGAAACAGGAACCCCATGCAATCTGACAACCTCATCAATATACACCTGCGCCAACTTGTCCACAGAGTAGTTACTCCTAACAGGAATGAAGTGAGCAGATTTGGTCAGTCTGTCCACAATCACCCATATGGAGTCCAATCTGTTGGACGATGCCGGTAACCCCACTACGAAGTCTATAGCTATATTCTCCCATTTCCACTCTGGAATAGGTAGCGGGTTGAGCATTCCAGCCGGCTTCTGATGTTCCAGCTTCACCCTCTGACATACTTCGCAGGCTGACACGAACTGTGCCACTTCTCTTTTCATAGCTGGCCACCAATAAACTCTTTTTAGATCTTGATACATTTTGGTGGCTCTAGGCTGAACACTGTATCTGACATTATGAGCTTCCCTCATAATGTCTCCCTTCAGACCCACGTCATCTGGTACACACAATCTATTCCCATAGCAGAGGATCCCCTTGCTGTCGAATCTAAACTCTTCATTCTTGCCTGACTGAACAGTCCTGGCAATCTTCACTGACTCTAGGTCCTCATGCTATTTCTGAGCCAGCTACTCCAGAAACACAGGTGTCACTCTCATCTGGGCTATCAAAGCACCTGTACCTGACAACTCCAACTGCAAACCTTCATTAAGGAGCTCGAAGAACTCCCTCACCACTGGTCTTCTCTCTACCGAAATGTGAGACAAACTGCCAAGTGATTTCCGGCTTAAGGCGTCTGCCACAACATTCGCCTTACCCGGATAGTACTGAATCTTACAATCGTAGTCACTAAGCAGTTCTACCCATCTTTTCTGCCTCAGATTTAATTCTCTCTGACTCAAGATGTACTGCAGGCTCTTATGATTTGTGAAGATCTCACATTTTACCCCGTAAAGGTAATGCCTCCACATCTTGAGTGCAAAGATCACCGCTGCCATTTCTAGATCATGTGTAGGGTAATTCAACTCGTGCTTCTTCAGCTAAAGCATAAGCAATCACCCTTTCATTCTGCATCAGCACACAACCCAGTCCCACACGGGACGCATCACAGAAAACCGTGAAGTCTTCATTACTAGTTGGCAGAGCTAACACCGGTGCTGACGTCAACCTCTTCTTTAGCTCTTCAAAGCTCTCTTCACACTGGTCAGTCCACACAAACCTCTGATTCTTCTTAGTCAGTCTGGTCATAGGAGCTGCAAACTTAGAGAAGTCCTGAACGAACCTCCTATAGTAACCTGCCAAATCCAAAAAGCTCTTGATCTCTGTCACTGTAGTGGGTCTAGGCTAGTTAGCCACAACTTCTACCTTCTTGGGGTCCATCTCTATTCCATTTTCTGACACAACATGCCCCAAGAATAAAATACTCCTCAACCAGAACTCACACTTGGAGAACTCGGCATACAAGCCGTGTTCCCTCAAAGTCTGCATGACTAACCTCAGATGATGGACATGCTCCTCTGCATTCCTGGAATACACTAAGATATCATCTATGAAGACAATGACAAAGTGATCCAGATACTGACTGAAAACTCTGTTCATGAGATCCATGAATGCTGCAGGGGCATTGGTTAACCCGAACGGCATCACAAGGAACTCATAGTGCCCATATCTGGTTCTGAACGCCGTCTTCGGCACATCCTCTTCTCTTATCCTCAGCTGATGGTACCCGGATCGTAGATCTATCTTGGAGAAACAACCTGCTCCTGCCAGCTGGTCGAATGGATCGTCGATCCTTGGCAACGGGTACTTATTCTTGGTAGTGACCTTGTTCAACTGCCTATAGTCGATACAAAGTCTGAGGGATCCATCCTTCTTTCTCACAAACAGCACTGGAACACCCCAAGGTGAGGTACTCGGTCGGATGAAGCCCTTATCTACCAACTCTTGCAACTGCTCTTTAAGCTCCTTCAATTCAGCTAGTGCCATCCTGTAAGGAGGGATAGAGATCGGTCTGGTTCCAGGCATCAATTCAATTTCGAACTCTATCTCCCTAGCAGGTGGTAAACCTGGCAGTTCGTGTGGGAAGACGTCTAAAAACTCTCTGACCACGGGTACTGAGGCGGGTTCTCTGACATGACTATCCAGCTCCTTCACATGAGCTAGAAAACCCTGACAACCCCTCATGAGTAGCCTACGAGCCTGTAGGGCTGATATCAAACCTCTAGGTGTACCCCTCCGGTCTCCTCTGAAGACAACCTCTGACCCATCCTGACATTTGAACCTGACTACCTTGTCTCTGCAGTCCAAGATAGCACCATGGGTAGATAGCCAATCCATCCCTAGAATGACGTCAAAATCTGTCAAATCTAGAACCACAAGGTTGACGGAAAGGCATCTCCCCTCAACAAAAACTGGACTATACTGGCAGACTGACTCTGCCACTGACGGGTCACACTTGGGTCCACTGACCCATAGGGGACACTCTAACCCAGAGACCATTAAACCCAACCTCTCGACGGCTCTCGGAGCAGTGAAAGAATGAGATGCACTAGGGTCCATTAAGGCATAAACATCAGAACAACCAATGATGAGATTACCTGACACCACGGTGTTTGATGCATTTGCCTCCTGCTGTGTCATGGTGAAGATCCGTGCTGGAGCTGACGGACCTTCACCCCTGAAACCCGCTGAAGAAGAGGCTGCCCCTCTCCCTCTGCCTCTACCACTGGCCTGAGTCGCGGCTGGAGCTGCTGGCTGAGCCACACTACTAGAAGCTGTCTGCTGAGACTGTGCCACAAAAGCTGCTCTGGATCAAGGAGGTGTAACGACCCCAAAATGGACCGTCACCGGCGCTAGGATTCAGGTCGGCTTAAGGCCGCCAGAACCCGTAGCAAGCCTGCTATACTCTCTGTGTACCTGTAAAACTCATACATGATCATACATTTTCTGTGAAAATAAAAACTCTTTTCTGACCCAAGGCTTAACCTGTGCATGCACTATCTCTGTACTCTGTACTCTGTACTCTGTACTCTGTACCCCTGACTAGATCTTGCTCTAGATGGGTTAATTCATACCTGTTAAGCCTGGTTTTTCACATACAGCAAAACATATATACATATACAGATCATGTACAAAACATACATCACTAGGTCAAGCACATTTCTAACTTTATACACCACTATTACATTTCTTTAATATTACATGTCCACTCTAAGCTATTACAAATCTCTTTACTCTTTCTGTACTCTGCTGGACTGTCCCTGTACACTGTACACTGAACCTGCAAAACTGGGGTTAAGGGAGTGGGATGAGCTCTATAGCCCAGTGAGTAGAACAGTAAAACATTTCAGTAAAATATGATCTCATGGAATGCACCATATCACAGACAAGCCACATCAAGAGTAAACCTGTCACCACATAGTCCCAGTAACTCTGTGCCAGAGCGTAGAATCGAGCACCTGGTCTTCCTATCATATAGATATATGTGTATATAACACCTCTGTACTTACCATTGCCAGGGCGTAGTCAAAGGCTCCTGGACTTTGCTATACCTGCCAGGGCGTAGTCAAAGGCTCCTGGACTTCCTGTCTGAGACTATTGGATCATTCAGCATTCACTCACATCACCAAATAACGATGCAATGCAACATATTCGTGGATACTAATGCAATCAACCTATGGCATAATCATGATGCATGAGATATGCTAAAACATTCCATTGTGCAAGTAAAAGAGTTAAGGTTAGTTCCACTCACCTCTGGCTAACTGGACTGACTCTGCAGGCTCTGCAAACTCTGGAGCAGAACTCACTGCTGCTCTCTCTGGTTCCTCTGGTCTGTACCTATACAGATAGACTGAAATGAGGGACCAAACTAGCTTATGACTAACTCTATTAAATTCCCCAAGAATCCCCTTAAACTCACTCTAACATCCATGCAAAGCATGCAAAAGAAAGCTGGACAGAACACTTTCGGCGGCAGGTTCGGCGGCCGAAAGTCCTCTCCAGAGACGAAACTCAAGCACCTTCGGCGGCCGAACTTCCACTTTCGGCTGCCGAACCCTTTCGGGGGCAAGTTTCGGAGGCCAAAAGGCACTCCAGTGACGAAAGTCTCTATCCTTCGGCAGCACCTTCGGCGGCCGAACTTCCCTCCAGAGCCGAAAGTCCAAAAAGCTCGGGGGCAAGCTTGGGCAGCCGAAGCCACCTCCTCACACCTCTTCAGGGGTTCGGCGGCCGAATGTACCTTCGGCTGCCGAACCTGAGTTCATCAGCAGGGCAGAAACTTGCCCTGCCTCTCGCCAAATGCACCAAACTCCTCTCCAACTTCACACCACACTTCCTCAACTTGCATACACTCATGTATATGCTCAAAGGGGTCAAAAACTACCTAAAAACCCCAAACATACAACACAAACAACACAGAAACAAACTCTATGCACAAAATCATCAAAACCTCACAAATAACCCTATTCATGCAACTCTCTCCATAAACCCCATAAAACCTTTAGAAAACATAAAAACAAGCTCAGGATCTTCACTTACCTTGTGAAAACAAGTAGATGAATGATCCTCACGTGGAGTTTTGGAGCAACTCTCTTTCAAACTCTCCAAACTTCACAACTTTGAGTTTTTAGCTTAAAACCTTCAAAAGATCATAAAAACTAATCAAATCTTTGCATGATTTCATGAAAACATGAAGAAATACTCACAAAGGACAGAGTTTCACCTCAGCAAGTGAAAGAAACGGTGCTCTTACCGCTTCAACCGACTGAGGGCCATTTATAGGTGGCTGGCCAGACCACCTTCGGCGGCCACACGTGAAACCGAAAGCCATGCATGTTCGGCGGCCGAACCTCAACTTCGGCGGCCGAACCTGGCTTTTCTGCCTTGGTTCATTTCACTCAAAAACTCATTTCATTAGGCTTAAAACTTCATGAACATAGCAAAACATTTAAGAAGCACATAAATCTCACCCTTCTAGAGACTTTCGACATCTTGAACTCCACCGGAAAGTAGAATTCCGATGTCGGACTCCAGCCGGGTATTACAAATACCTGGAATCAAGCCTCATGATATACCTCCTTGACTTCTTCTGGTCTGTATCCAGATTTTGCCCAGCAAACGGCAACAGCTCCAAGAACTTATCTGAGTACTCATCCACACTCATTTCCTTAGTCTGCCTCAACTGCTCAAATTCAATCATCTTCAATTCCCTTGAACTGTCAGGGAAAGCCATCCTGCAAACTCATTAGCAAACTCCTCCCATGATAAGCTATCCAACCTCGGGTTCACATAGTTTTTAAACCACTCTCGGGCCTTCTTGCATTTCAGTGTGAACTCAGCCATTTGAATGGCTCTACTATCATAAGCTCCTATCTCTTCTGTAATCATCTTGACCCTCCCAAGGTACTCAAACGGGTCATCACCTATTTCATACTGGGGAGCACCCAGCTTCATGTAGTCGATCATCTTGACCTTGCTCCCTCCAGATGAGCTAGGCTTAGGCATTTGAGTTTCTGGCACAGTAGGTTCTGCTGGTGGTGGAGGAGGTGCAACATCCCCTGGGTTAGGGTTTGCTGTACCTGGGTAGAAAGATGGGGGTGGGTACATGGGGTACTGTGGGTATGGTGGGTAGTAAGGTGGGTATGGCATGTGAGAGTGATAAGAGTTAAAGCTGGGGTAATCCGATGTACCTCCCATCGAATACCCGGGATTCTGTGAAAAGGGTGGGTACTGGGGTGGCTGAACAAATCCCGAGGCCTGAGTGCCTCCCTGAGATTCTCCCATGCCCTCTTCAGACATACTCACTCCAAGACTGCCATCCCTCCTCTGATCCACATCCATCTCATCCCCCATATCTTCCGACATTCCACCTTGAACTATTCCCCTTCTGCTCACATCAAAAGACCTTCTAGGGTCCCTTGATGTTCTCTCCCTGCTAGACCTGCAGGACATTGCCCTAGGCAATGCAGGAGGACGGGCATCCGTGCCCTCATCCTGGGGTGGTACTCCAGTCAATCGTGCAGATCGACGAGTTCCTCTCATCTTGCTTACTGAAAAACAGCACACATCACGTAAGACATTAGCATCAAATGGTTCATGTGCAAACACATGAACCCGCATACATCCATGACATACATAGCATATAATCAATGCACATGCATAAAATCATGGCATTTCACATCATCATTCAAGACAGGACTCTACATCCTATCCTAGTGGACATGATTCTCCTATTGTGCTTGACCTTCTAGAATATCTATGAGCCCGACACTCTAGGTCCGACCATATGAACCTAGGTGTAATACCCGGCTAGACTCTAGGTTCGGCTCCCGAATGTGGCCTGGCCAGCCACCTATAAAGGGGTCCCTTAGCCGAAAACGGGCGAGTTTTTCTCCCCATTATCGGCCAAGGTGAGCTCTCCGCCGTCCCTCACCGATCTTGAGTTTCTTCCTTCCATTCTTCATGATTTTATGAGTTTTCATCTTTGTTTTGAAGATTTTCGAGTATAAAGCAAGTTTTGAAGCTTTGAGGTTCAAGAAGCTCAATCTCTCCCATCTCCGAGCTAGGGTCGTTCTCCTCTCGATCTTCAAGAGGTAAGGGCCGATCTTGAGCTCATTTTATGTTTTAAACAAGTTTTAAGTTGATCTATGGGGTAGAAATGCATGTTTAGGTTTTGGTTGGTTTAAGGGTTATGTTAAGTTTTTGAGCAATGTATGATGCTTGTGGTTGTTTGATGTGTTGTAGTTGGGGTTTAGGATAGTTTGAAGCCCCTAGGAGCTGATGTATGTATCTATGTATGTTTTGAATGAGTTGTATGCTTGATCTAAAAGGTTGGGAGGCAACTGTACATGAGGAACCAAGTTTCTGCCCTTTGGCAGAAACCAGGTTCGGCAGCCGAAGGACTTTCGGCCGCCGAACCTGCTTGGGAGGTAAGCCTTTCGGCTGCCGAAGCCTGCCCCCGAAAAAGGACTTTCGTCTCTGGAGGGTAGTTTCGGCCGCCGAAAGTGCCGCCGAACATGCATGAGTTTCGTCTCTGTCTGGGAGTTTCGGCCGCCGAACCTGCCGCCGAAAGTGCCCTGTTTAGCCTTCCTTTGCATGCTTTCCATGGATATTTTGAGGTGTTTTAAGGGGTTTTTGGGGGATGTTTTAGAGTCATGTTCTAGTATGTTTGGTCCCTCATTTGAGTCCACCTATGTAGGTTCGGACCCGAGGAACCGAGGACCCCAGCAGTGAGTCAGCTGCTTCAGAGCCTTGTCAGAGCTAGCCAAATGAGAGTGGAACTAAACTTAATGTTTTAAATTGAGAAATTAAATGAAAGTTCAGCATGACTCACGCATCATGAATGCCATGATATATATATTAGGGTGTTTGCATTAGAATTCACGAATATGTTGCATTGCATAATATGTTGTTGATGTGGATGAATGTTGAATGATCCATTAGCCCTCGTATGCTATGACATGATGATATGATATGGAAGTTAAGGTGTGGCCTGCACTACGCCCCTGACACTATGTAAGAGAAAGACCGGGTGTGGCCTGCACTACGCCCCCAGCATAGTTGGTCATGTATGATATGTTATGTATAAGAGAAAGACCAGGTGTGGCCTGCACTACGCCCCTGGCATGATTGGAATATGTATAGGGCTAAGTGGTGACAAGTTCATCCTTGATATGATTAGTTGTGATGTGATGTATTCCATGAAAGCATGAACCTTTAATATAAATGTTTTATTATTCTGCTCACTGGGCTCTAGTAGCTCACCCCTCTCCCTTAACCCCCAGGTTTGCAGGTACAGGGTAGACCAGGAGGTCGGCAGGAGTAAAGTCTGTTTTCATGTAATAGTTAGAAGTTGTGGACATGGTAAAATTGTAATGTAATGTTTTATGTAGTCATGATATGTAATAATGATATTGAGGATTAGAGGTTGTGCTTGACCCTATGTGTATGGTATCCCTTTAATGCATGATCACTATTATTATTGATGAGATGAGTAATCAAGCTTAATGTATGTTATTGATACCCCACTGGAGCATGTGATGAGGGCTCCAGTGTGAGGTTTATGGTTATGTTAGTGTGCATGCACAGGTTAAGCTTGATTTATGAAAGAAAAAGTTTACATGTTTATGTATTTGTATGATCATGTATGGGAATACACAGGTTTACAGGTTGTATGTTAGGCTTGCTACGGGTCCCGGCGGCCTTAAGCCGATCTGGATCCTAGCGCCGGTAGCGGTCCGATTTTTGGGTCGTTACAGAATGGTATCAGAGCCCTAGGTTCATATGGTCGGACCTAGAGTGTTGGGCTCATAGATGTTATAGAAGGTCAAGCACAATAGGAAAGATCATGTCCACTAGGATAGGATGTGGAGTCATGTCTTGTATAATGATGTGAAATGCCATGATAATATGCATGTGCATTAATGTTATGATTGTTATGTGATGTATATGATGCGGGTTCATGTGTTGACACGTGAACCATTTGATGCTAATGTCTGTGTGATTTGTGCTGTTTTTTAGAAAACAGGATGAGAGGAACTCGTCGATCTGCACGATTGACTGGAGTGCCACCTGTGGATGAGGGCATGAGCGCCCGTCCTCCTACATTGCCTAGGGCAATGTCTAGTAGGGCTAGCAGAGAAAGAGCAGTAAGAGACCCTAGAAGGTCTCTGGATCTGGGTAGAAGCAGATCAGTGAGGGGAACAGTTCAGGGAGGAATATCAGAGGACAGGGGGGATGATATGGATGTAGAGCAGAGGAGAGATGGCAGTCTGGGAGATAGCATGTCAGAAGAGGGAATGGGAGAGTCCCAAGGAGGCACTCAGGCCTCGGGATTTGTTCAGCCACCCCACTACCCACACTTCTCAGAAAATCCCGGGTATTCGATGGGAGGTACATCGGATTACCCTAGTTTTACCCCTTATCCCACACACATGCCATACCCTCCCTACTACCCACCATACCCACAGCACCCAATGTATCCACCCCCACCCTACTATCCAAATCCAGCTAACCCTACCTCGGAAAATGTTGCACCTCCTCCACCATCAGCAGAACCCACAGTTCCAGCAACCCATATGCCTAAGCCTAGCTCATCTGGTGGGAGCAAGGTCAAGATGACCGACTACATGAAGCTGAGTGCTCCCCAGTTTGAAGCCGGTGATGACCCGTTTGTGTACCTTGAAAGGGTCAAAACAATTACAGATGAGATAGGAGCTGATGACAGCAGAGCCATTCAGATGGCTGGGTTCACACTCAAATGCAAAAAGGCCCATGAGTGGTTTAAAAACTATGTGAGCCCGAGGTTGGACAGCCTATCATGGGAGGAGTTTGCAAATGAATTTGCAGGATGGCCTTTTCCTGACAGTTCAAGAGAATTGAAGATGATTGAGTTTGAACAGTTAAGGCAGACAGAGGAAATGAGTGTAGACGAGTACACCGACAGATATTTGGAGCTGTTGTCGTTTGCAGGGCAAACTCTTGACACAGACCAGAAGAAGTCAAGGAGGTATATCATGAAACTTCACTCCAGGTATTCCTCCTTGATTCAGTTCGCAGATAGGGAGAGCTTCCATACCATAGTGGATATGGCTAGGAGGATGGAGGCTAGTGCTATCATCGAGGGGAAAGTCAAGCAGTCAGTGGCACAACCTTCTGGTTCTAAGACCCCAGGCTCTTCTTCCTTGAGTGCAGCAGCTTCAGGTAGTAAAAAGTAGGACAGAGGCCATAGGAAGTCTAAGAAGAACAAGTTCTGGAACAAGGTTAAGTCCAGTCTGGGATTTGGTGGTGGCTTAAGCTCTGGTGCGGATAATGCAGTTTGTGCAAGGTGTGGTAAGCCACACAAGGGAGTATGTCGGTTTGGGACAGCAGCCTATTTCAGATGCGGTCCGGAGGGACATATGGCTCGAGAGTGTCCAAGAGCAGTTCTGATGGCTCAGTCCCAGCAGACAGCTTCTAGTAGTGTAGCGCAGCCAGCAGCTCCAGCCACGACTCAGGCCAGTGGCAGAGGTAGAGGTAGAGGGTCAACCTCTTCTTCAGCGGGCTTCAGAGGTGAAGGTCCATCAGCTCCAGCACGGATCTTCACAATGACTCAGCAGGAGGCAGATGCATCTAACACCGTGGTGGCAAGTAACTTAGTCATTGGTTGTTCAGATGTGTATGCCTTGATGGACCCTGGTGCATCTCATTCTTTTATTGCACCGAGAGCCGTTGAGAGGTTGGGGTTGATGATCTCTGGGTTAGAGTGTCCTCTCTAGGTCAGTGGACCCAAGTGTGATCCATCAGTGGCAGAGTCAGTCTGCCAGTGCAGCCCTGTGTTTGTTGAGGGAAGATGCTTGTCCGCTGACCTTGTGGTTCTAGACTTGACAGATTTTGATGTCATTCTAGGGATGGACTGGTTATCTACCCATGGTGCTACCTTGGACTGCAGGGACAAGGTAGTCAGGTTCAGAGGTCCGGATGGGTCAGAGGTAGTCTTCAGAGGAGACAGGAGGGGTACACCTAGAGGTCTGATATCAGCTCTTCAGGCTCGTAGGTTGCTTAGGAGGGGATGTCAAGGGTATTTGGCTCATGTGAGAGAGCTTAGCAGTCAGGTTAGAGAGCTCGCCGCGGTACCGGTGGTCAGAGAGTTTTTGGATGTGTTCCCAGACGAGCTGCCAGGTTTACCACCTGCTAGGGAGATAGAGTTTGAGATAGAATTAATGCCTGGAACCAGACCGATCTCTATCCCTCCCTACAGGATGGCACCAGCAGAATTGAAAGAGTTGAAAGAGCAGTTACAGGAGCTGGTAGACAAGGGCTTCATCCGACCGAGTACCTCACCCTAGGGTGCTCCAGTGCTGTTTGTGAGGAAGAAGGATGGATCCCTTAGACTTTGTATCGACTACAGGCAGTTGAACAAAGTCACTACCAAGAATAAGTACCCATTGCCAAGGATCGATGATCTATTCGACCAGCTAGCAGGAGTGGGTTGTTTTTCCAAAATTGATCTGAGGTCCGGGTATCATCAGCTGAGGATCAGAGAGGAAGATGTGCCAAAGACAGCTTTCAGGACCAGATATGGGCATTTTGAGTTCCTTGTGATGCCGTTCGGGTTAACCAACACCCCTGCAGCATTCATGGATCTCATGAACAGAGTGTTTAGCCAATACCTGGATCACTTTTTTATTGTCTTCATAGATGATATCTTAGTGTATTCCAGGAATACAGAGGAGCATGCCCATCATCTGAGGTTGGTTCTGCAGACCTTGAGGGAACACGGCTTGTATGCCAAGTTCTCCAAGTGTGAGTTCTGGCTGAGGAGCATCTCATTCTTGGGCCATGTTGTGTCAGAAAATGGAATAGAGGTGGACCCCAAGAAGGTAGAAGTTGTGGTTAACTGGCCTAGACCCACTTCAGTGACAGAGATCAGAAGTTTCTTGGGTTTGGCAGGTTACTACAGGAGGTTCATTCAGGACTTCTCAAAAATTGCAGCTCCTCTGACCAGACTAACCAGGAAGAATCAGAAGTTTGTGTGGACCGACCAGTGCGAAGAGAGTTTTGAGGAACTTAAGAAGAGATTAACGTCAGCACCAGTATTAGCTTTGCCAACTAGCAATGAAGACTTCACAGTGTTCTGTGATGCATCCCGAGTGGGTTTGGGTTGTGTGCTGATGCAGAATGAAAGGGTAATTGCTTATGCTTCTAGACAACTAAAGAAGCATGAGTTGAATTACCCCACACATGACCTGGAAATGGCAGCAGTAATCTTTGCACTCAAGATGTGGAGGCACTACCTCTATGGGGTTAAATGTGAGATCTTCGCGGATCATAAGAGCCTACAGTACATCCTGAGTCAAAGAGATTTAAATTTGAGACAGAGAAGATGGGTAGAGCTGCTAAGTGATTATGATTGCAAGATTCAGTACCATCCGGGTAAGGCGAATGTCGTGGCAGACGCCCTAAGCCGGAAATCACTAGGCAGTCTATCCCACATCACGGTGGAGAGGAGACCAGTGGTGAAGGAGTTTTACAAGCTCATTGATGAAGGTCTACAGTTGGAGTTGTCTGGTACAGGTGCCTTAGTTGCCCAGATGAGAGTGGCACCCGTGTTTCTGGAGCAGGTGGCTCAGAAACAGCATGAGGACCTAGAATTAGTGAAGATTGCCAGGACTATTCAGTCAAGCAAGGATAGTGAGTTCAGATTCGACAACAAGGGGATCCTCCGCTATGGGAGTCGTTTGTGTGTACCAGATGACATAGGGCTAAAGGGAGACATTATGAGAGAGGCTCATAATGCAAGATATAGCGTTCACCCTGGAGCCACCAAAATGTACCAAGATTTAAAGAAAGTTTATTGGTGGCCAGCCATGAAGAGAGAAGTGGCACAGTTTGTGTCAGCCTACGAAGTGTGTCAGAGGGTGAAGCTGGAACATCAGAAGCCGGCTGGAATGCTTAACCCGCTACCTATTCCAGAGTGGAAATGGGAGAATATAGCTATAGACTTCGTAGTGGGGTTACCGGCGACGTCCAACAAATTGGACTCCATATGGGTGATTGTGGACAGACTCACAAAATCTGCTCACTTCATCCCAATCAGGAGTGGCTATTCTGTGGACAAGTTGGCGCAGGTGTATGTTGATGAGATTGTCAGGCTGCATGGGGTTCCTGTTTCAATAGTGTCCGATAGAGGACCCCAGTTTACCTCCAGATTTTGGCTGAGTCTGCAGAATGCCATGGGTACCAGGTTGGATTTTAGCACTGCTTTCCATCCACAGACGGACGGACAATCAGAAAGGACCATCCAGACCATAGAGGATATGCTCAGAATGTGTGTGCTGGACTTTGGCGGTTCTTGGAGGCAGCATCTACCTTTGGTGGAGTTTGCCTACAATAACAGCCATCATGCTAGCATCGGGATGGCTCCATATGAAGCTTTGTATGGGAGGAAGTGCAGATCACCTGTTTGCTGGGAAGAGGTTGGAGAAAAGGCCTTGACAGGGCCTGAGCTAGTAGAGATCACCAGCAGGGTGATACCCATAATCAGAGAAAGGATCAAGGCTGCTGCAAGCAGACAGAAGAGTTATGCAGACATCCGCAGAAGGCAAGTAGAGTTTCAGGAGGGGGATTTGGTATTCCTCAAGGTGTCTCCAATGAAAGGGGTGATTCGTTTCGGGAAGAAAGGTAAGCTAACCCCGCGGTACATCGGACCCTTTAAAATCTTGCAAAAGATTGGGAATGTATTGTACAAGTTAGACTTACCCGCTTCAATGGAAAGAATCCATCCGGTTTTCCATGTTTCTATGTTGAGAAAGTTCGTGTCAGATCCGGGCAAGGTTCTTAGTGAGCCTGATGTGGAGATCCAAGAGGATCTCACCTATGTTGAGCAGCCGGTACGGATCCTAGACACCCAGATCAGAAAGCTAAGGAACAAGGAAATCCCGATGGTGAAAGTCCTTTGGAATCACCACAATATTGAGGAGTGTACCTGGGAGACACGGGAGTCCATGCTCCAGCAATATCCCCATCTTTTCTAAAGTAAGTTTTATGTGCTTTGTATGTATGTTATGTGTATGTTATGTTGTATGCTTTGCAGGTGCTAGTTGAGGAACATTTGGGGACGAATGTTCTTAAGGGGGGGAGAATGTAATATCCGGCTAGACTCTGGTATCGGAATTCCTACCGTCCGGTGGAATCTCGGATGTCGGAGACCCCTAGAAGGGTAAAACCATGTTTTTATAAAATGTTTTAATGTATTTTAGGGTTTTAATCAAGTAAGAAATGAGTTTTTGCATGAAAATAGTCTTGGGGGAAGACCCAGGTTCGGCCGCCGAACATGCATGCGCTTCGGGAGTGCTTTAGGCCCCCGAAGGCATAAGTGAGGAAAGTCCAGGTTCGGCCGCCGAATCTTATGTTCGGCCGCCCGAACATGGCATGCATGCGGAGGCACGTTCGGCTCCCGAATGTGGCCTGGCCAGCCACCTATAAAGGGGTCCCTTAGCCGAAAACGGGCGAGTTTTTCTCCCCATTTTCGGCCAAGGTGAGCTCTCCGCCGTCCCTCACCGATCTTGAGTTTCTTCCTTCCATTCTTCATGATTTTATGAGTTTTCACCTTTGTTTTGAAGATTTTCGAGTATAAAGCAAGTTTTGAAGCTTTGAGGTTCAAGAAGCTCAATCTCTCCCATCTCTGAGCTAGGGTCGTTCTCCTCTCGATCTTCAAGAGGTAAGGGCCGATCTTGAGCTCATTTTATGTTTTAAACAAGTTTTAAGTTGATCTATGGGGTAGAAATGCATGTTTAGGTTTTGGTTGGTTTAAGGGTTATGTTAAGTTTTTGAGCAATGTATGATGCTTGTGGTTGTTTGATGTGTTGTAGTTGGGGTTTAGGATAGTTTGAAGCCCCTAGGAGCTGATGTATGTATCTATGTATGTTTTGAATGAGTTGTATGCTTGATCTAAAAGGTTGGGAGGCAACTGTGCATGAGGAACCAAGTTTCTGCCCTTTGGCAGAAACCAGGTTCGGCAGCCGAAGGACTTTCGGCCGCCGAACCTGCTTGGGAGGCAAGCCTTTCGGCTGCCGAAGCCTGCCCCCGAAAGAGGACTTTCGTCTCTGGAGGGTAGTTTCGGCCTCCGAAAGTGCCGCCGAACATGCATGAGTTTCATCTCTGTCTGGGAGTTTCGGCCGCCGAACCTGCCGCTGAACCTGCCTGACTTTCGGCTCTGGAGGGACTTTCGGCCGCCGAACCTGCCGCCGAAAGTGCCCTGTTTAGCCTTCCTTTGCATGCTTTCCATGGATGTTTTGAGGTGTTTTAAGGGGTTTTTGGGGGATGTTTTAGAGTCATGTTCTAGTATGTTTGGTCCCTCATTTGAGTCCACCTGTGTAGGTTCGGACCCGAGGAACCGAGGACCCCAGCAGTGAGTCAGCTGCTTCAGAGCCTTGTCAGAGCTAGCCAAAGGTGAGTGGAACTAAACTTAATGTTTTAAATTGAGAAATTAAATGAAAGTTCAGCATGACTCACGCATCATGAATGCCATGATATATATATTAGGGTGTTTGCATTAGAATTCACGAATATGTTGCATTGCATAATATGTTGTTGATGTGGATGAATGTTGAATGATCCATTAGCCCTCGTATGCTATGACATGATGATATGATATGGAAGTCCAGGTGTGGCCTGCACTACGCCCCTGACACTATGTAAGAGAAAGACCGGGTGTGGCCTGCACTACGCCCCCGGCACAGTTGGTCATGTATGATATGTTATGTATAAGAGAAAGACCAGGTGTGGCCTGCACTACGCCCCTGGCATGATTGGAATATGTAGAGGGCTAAGTGGTGACAAGTTCATCCTTGATATGATTAGTTGTGATGTGATGCATTCCATGAAAGCATGAACCTTTAATATAAATGTTTTATTATTCTGCTCACTGGGCTCTAGTAGCTCACCCCTCTCCCTTAACCCCCAGGTTTGCAGGTACAGGGTAGACCAGGAGGTCGGCAGGAGTAAAGTCTGTTTTCATGTAATAGTTAGAAGTTGTGGACATGGTAAAATTGTAATGTAATGTTTTATGTAGTCATGATATGTAATAATGATATTGAGGATTAGAGGTTGTGCTTGACCCTATGTGTATGGTATCCCTTTAATGCATGATCACTATTATTATTGATGAGATGAGTAATCAAGCTTAATGTATGTTATTGATACCCCACTGGAGCATGTGATAAGGGCTCCAGTGTGAGGTTTATGGTTATGTTAGTGTGCATGCACAGGTTAACCTTGATTTATGAAAGAAAAAGTTTACATGTTTATGTATTTGTATGATCATGTATGGGAATACACAGGTTTACAGGTTGTATGTCAGGCTTGCTACGGGTCCCGGCGGCCTTAAGCCGATCTGGATCCTAGCGCCGGTAGCGGTTCGATTTTTGGGTCGTTACACTAGGGCTCTGATACCAATCTGTAACGACCCGAAAATCGGACCGCTACCAGCGCTAAGATCCAGATCGGTTTAAGGCCGCTGGGACCCGTAGCAAGCCTAACATACAACCTGTACACCTATTTAATCCCATACATGATCAACACATACATAAAAATTTTGAACTTTCTCATTCAATTACCAAACTTAACCTGTGCATGCACAACTTAAAAACATAACCATCAACCCCACATTGGAGTCCTCATCCGTGCTCCAATGGGGTAACATAACATATAATAAGTTTGGTTTCCATAACATCATAAAACATTTCATTACAAGATCATGTAACCAAAAATGGATTAACAACATAATTGGGTCAAGCACAACTCTAAATCTCAATGCTCATCATTACATTACATAACTGTACTATACATTACATCATTCTCATGTCCACAGCTAACTATTACATAGAACATAACTTTACTCTTGACATCCTGCTCTATCCCGTACCTGCAAACCTGGGGGATTAAGGGAAAGGGGTGAGCTACTAGAGCCCAGTGAGCAGAATAATAAAACATTATAATTAAAGTTCATGCTCTCATGAAATGCATCACAACACAAACAATTCACATTAAGGATGAATGTAACGACCCGAAAATCGGACCGCTACCGGCGCTAGGATCCGGATCGACTTAAGGCCGCCGGGACCCGTAGCAAGCCTGACATGTAACCTGTAAACCTGTTTAATCCCATACATGATCAACAATCATACATAAAAATTTAAACTTTTCCTTTAAACATCCAACTCAACCTGAACATACATGTACAAAGTCCTGATCATAAACATGATCCCTCTGTGGGATCTCATCAATGCCCCAACGGGCAATACAACATGAGATGAGTTGGCTTAAACATAAACATTATAGAGCATTTCTATAGATCATGTATCAAAGGGATTACAATACTCATAGGGTCAAGCACATCTATAACCTCAATATACCTCATTACATAACATACTGTAATCTCTTACATTACATCATAATACATTTGTCATGTCCACCGTCTAACTATTACATAAGCATACTTCAAAACTCTGGCTAACCTCCTGGTCTACCCTGTACCTGCACATCTGGGGTTAGGGGAGAGGGGTGAGCTATAAAGCCCAGTGAGCAGAATAGTATAAAACAATATATTAAAATTTCATGCTTTCATGGAATGCAACACATCACAACAAATCACATCTCGGATGGTTTTATCACCTATAGTCCTCTACATAGGTCCAACTGTGCCGGGACGTAGAATGGGTCAACCGGTCTTTCCCTTATCATAACATATCATATGGACCAACTGTGCCAGGGACGTAGAATGGGTACAACCTGGACTTTCTCTTACATCGTGCCAGGGACGTAGAATGGGTACAACCTGGACTTCCAAGCCATAACATGCCATAACATCAATCATATCATATGAGGACTAAAGGATCATCCAATAACCAATCCACATCAACATAAACATCATAAATGCAATGCAACATATTCGTGAATACTAATGCAAGCAACCTATTATATCTCATGGCATTCATGATGCATGGATCATGCTCAAAATTCATATTTCATTTATTTAAAACTTAAGGTTTATTCCACTCACCTCTGGCTAGCTCTGACAATACTCTGAAGCAGCTATCACTGCTGGGGTCCTCGGTTCCTCGGGTCCGAACCTACACAGGCGGACTCAAATGAGGGACCAAGCATACTTAAACAAGGCTCTAATATATTCCCCAAAAACCCCCTAAAACATCATGAAAAGCTCATAGAAAATCATGCATGAAATGGCTGGACAGGGCACTTTCGGCGGCAGGTTCGGCGGCCGAAAGTCCCTCCAGAGACGAAAGTCAGGCAGGTTCGGCGGCACCTTCGGCGGCCGAAACTCCCAGACAGAGACGAAACTCATGCATGTTCGGCGGCACCTTCGGCGGCCGAAAGTCTCGGACAGAGCCGAAACTCCAACTTTCGGGGGCAAGCTTCGGCAGCCTAAAGCTGCCTCTCAAGCCATGTTCGGCGGCCGAAACTCCCTTCGGCTGCCGAACCTGGTTTCTGCCAAAGGGCAGAAACTTGGCTCCCTTAAGCATTTTTGCCTCCCAATTCACCAATCATGCATATACCTCAGTTAAAACATGCATACAAGTTCCTAGGGGCCTCAAAACATCAAATACCCCAACTACAACACTTCAAACACACAAAAATATCATACATTGTTCATCAAAGCATCAAAACCCATAAACTCATCAACAAGCCTAAACATGCATCTCTACCCATAAAACAACTTAATGCTTGTTTAAAACACATAACAAGGGTGGATCCGAGCTTACCTCTTGAAGAAACGAGAGGAAAGGCGATCCTAGCTTGGAGATGGAGAGATTGAGCTCTTTGAACCTCCAAGTACCCAAAACTTGCTCTTTACTCACAGATCTTCAAAACAGAAGTTAAAACCCGTGAAAATCATGGAAGATCTAAGGAAAACACTCAAGATCGAGGGAGGGGTGGCGAAGACTCACCTTGGCCGACAACGGGGGAGAAAAAGCTCGCCCGTGCGGACCTAAGGGACCCTTTTATAGGTGGCTGGCCAGGCCACGTTCGGGGGCCGAAAGTGCCTCCGCATGCATGCCATGTTCGGCGGCCGAACTTGGGTTTCGGCGGCCGAACCTGAACTTCCCTCACTCATGCTTTCGGGGGCCTAACGTGCCTCCAAAACGCAAGCATGTTCGGCGGCCGAACTTGACCTTCGGCGGCCGAACCTGGGTTTTCCTCCAAAGACTTTTCATGTAAAAACTCATTTAGTTTCATACTTTAAAACATTAAAATTCATGAAAACATTTTATAAAACATGTCTTTACCCTTCTAGAAGTTCCCGACATCCGAAATTCCACCGGACGGTAGGAATTCCGATACCGGAGTCTAGCCGGGTGTTACATTCTCCCCCCCTTAAGAACATTCGTCCCCGAATGTTCCTCAACTAGCACATGCATAGCAAACAACACAACATACAAAAGCACGTAAACACATAGGGATCTAACCTTAAAAGAGATGAGGGTATTGCTGGAGCATGGACTCCCGTGTCTCCCAAGTGCATTCTTCCAAGTTGTGGTGGTTCCATAGGACTTTCACCATCGGGATTTCCTTGTTTCTTAACTTTCTGATCTGGGTGTCTATGATCCGCACTGGCTGTTCAACATAGGTGAGATCCTCTTGGACCTCCACATCAGGCTCACTAAGAACCTTGCTCGGATCTGACACAAACTTCCTCAACATTGAGACATGGAAAACCGGATGGATTCTCGCCATTGAAGCAGGTAAATCCAGCTTGTACGACACATTCCCAATCTTTTGCAAGATTTCAAAGGGTCCGATGTATCGTGGGGCTAGTTTACCTTTCTTCCCGAAGCGAACCACTCCCTTCATTGGGGACACCTTGAGCAATACCAGATCCCCCTCCTGAAACTCTAACTGTCTTCTGCGGACGTCTGCATAGCTCTTCTGTCTGCTTGCAGCAGTCTTGATCCTTTCTCTAATTATGGGTACCACCCTGCTGGTAATCTCTACTAGCTCAGGCCCTGCCAAGGCCTTCTCTCCAACTTCCTCCCAGCAAACAGGTGACCTGCACTTCCTCCCATATAAAGCTTCATATGGAGCCATCCCGATGCTAGCATGATGGCTGTTGTTGTAGGCAAACTCCACCAAAGGTAGATGCTGCCTCCAAGAACCGCCAAAGTCCAGCACACACATTCTGAGCATATCCTCGATAGTCTGGATGGTCCTTTCTGACTGTCCGTCGGTCTGGGGGTGGAAGGCAGTACTGAAATCCAACCTAGTACCCATGGCATTCTGCAGACTCCGCCAAAATCTGGAGGTGAACTGGGGCCCTCTATCTGACACTATCGAAACAGGAACCCCATGCAACCTGACGATCTCATCCACATACACCTGCGCCAACTTGTCCACAGAGTAGCCACTCCTGACAGGGATGAAGTGAGCAGATTTGGTGAGTCTGTCCACAATCACCCATATGGATTCCAATCTGTTGGACGTCGCCGGTAACCCCACTACGAAGTCCATAGCTATATTCTCCCATTTCCACTCTGGAATAGGTAGCGGGTTAAGCATTCCAGCCGGCTTCTGATGTTCCAGCTTCACCCTCTGACACACTTCGCAGGCGGACACAAACTGTGCCACTTCTTTCTTCATCGCTGGCCACCAATAAACTTTCTTCAAATCTTGATACATCTTGGTGGCTCCGGGGTGAATGCTGTATCTCGCATTATGAGCTTCTCTCATAATGTCTCCTTTTAGCCCAATGTCATCTGGTACACATAGTCTGCTCCCATAGCGGAGGATCCCCTTGCTGTCGAATCTGAACTCACTATCATTGCCTGACTGAACAGTCTTGGCAATCTTCACTAACTCCGGGTCCTCATGCTGTTTCTGAGCCACCTGCTCTAGAAACACGGGTGCCACTCTCATCTGGGCCACCAAGGCACCTGTACCAGATAACTCCATCTGTAGACCTTCCTCAATAAGCTTATAGAACTCCTTCACCACTGGCCTCCTCTCTGCCGATATGTGGGATAAACTACCAAGTGATTTCCGGCTTAAGGCGTCTGCCACAACATTCGCCTTACCCGGATGGTACTGAATCTTGCAATCATAGTCACTCAGCAGCTCCACCCATCTCCTCTGTCTCAAATTCAAATCCCTCTGACTCAAGATGTACTGCAGGCTCTTATGATCTGTAAAGATCTCACATTTCACCCCATAGAGGTAATGCCTCCACATCTTGAGTGCAAAGATTACTGCTGCCATCTCAAGGTCGTGTGTGGGGTAATTCAACTCATGCTTCTTCAGCTGCCTAGAAGCATAAGCAATCACCTTCTCATTCTGCATCAGTACACAACCCAGTCCCACACGGGACGCATCACAAAAGACTGTAAAGTCCTCTCCACTAGATGGCAGAGCTAACACTGGTGCTGAAGTCAACTTCTTCTTAAGCTCTTCGAAACTCTCTCCGCATTGGTCGGTCCACAGAAATTTCTGATTCTTCCTGGTTAGTCTGGTTAGAGGAGCTGCTATTTTTGAGAAGTCCTGAACGAACCTCCTGTAGTAACCTGCCAAACCCAAGAAACTTCTAATCTCTGTCACTGATGTGGGTCTAGGCCAGTTAGCCACAGTTTCTGTCTTCTTGGGGTCCACCTCAATCCCATTCTCTGACACTACATGCCCCAAGAACGAAATGCTCCTCAGCCAGAACTCACATTTAGAGAACTTGGCATACAGGCCATGTTCCCTCAAAGTCTGCAAGACCAACCGCAGATGATGGGCATGCTCCTCTGCATTTCTGGAATACACTAAGATATCATCTATGAAGACAATAACAAAGTGATCCAGGTACTGGCTAAACACTCTGTTCATGAGATCCATGAATGCTGCAGGGGCGTTAGTTAACCCGAACGGCATCACAAGGAACTCAAAATGCCCATATCTGGTCCTGAAAGCCGTCTTTGGCACATCCTCATCCCTTATCCTTAGCTGATGGTACCCCGATCTTAGATCTATTTTGGAGAAACAACCCGCTCCGGCTAGCTGGTCGAATAGATCATCGATCCTAGGCAATGGGTACCTATTCTTGGTAGTGACTTTGTTCAACTGCCTGTAGTCGATACAAAGTCTAAGGGATCCATCCTTCTTCCTCACAAACAAGACCGGAGCACCCCAAGGTGAGGTACTCTGTCGGATGAAACCCTTTTCTACCAGCTCTTGCAATTGCTCTTTTAACTCCTTTAGCTCTGCTGGGGCCATCCTGTAGGGAGGGATAGAGATCGGTCTAGCTCCAGGTACCAACTCTATCTCGAACTCTATCTCCCTAGCAGGTGGTAAACCTGGAAGTTCATCAGGAAAGACATCCTGAAACTCTCTGACAACTGGCACCGAGGCTGGCTCCCTGACCTGACTGTCTAGCTCTCTCACATGAGCTAAGTACCCCTGACATCCCTTCCTAAGCAACCTACGAGCCTGTAGAGCTGATATCAGACCTCTAGGTGTACCCCTCTTGTCTCCTCTGAAGACGACCTCTGACCCGTCCTGATCTCTGAACTTGACTACCTTGTCCCTGCAGTCCAAGGTAGCACCATGGGTAGATAGCCAATCCATCCCTAGAATGACGTCAAAGTCTGTCAAATCTAGAACCACAAGGTCGGCGGAGAGGCATCTTCCCTCAATAAAAACTGGACTGTACTGGCAGACTGACACTGCCACTGACGGGTCACACTTGGGTCCACTGACCCATAGGGGACACTCTAACCCAGAGACTTTCAGACCTAACCTCTCAACGGCTCTCGGAGCAATAAATGAATGAGATGCACCCGGGTCCATTAATGCATACACATCAGAACATCCAATGACGAGATTACCTGACACCACGGTGTTGGATGTGTTAGCCTCCTGCTGTGTCATGGTGAAGATCCTGGCTGGAGCTGATGGACCTTCACCTCGGGAACCAGAAGAAGAGGCTGCCCCTCTCCCTCTACCTCTGCCACTGCCCTGAGTTGTGGCTGGAACTGCTGGCTGTGCCACACTACCAGAAGCTGTCTGCTGGGGCTGGCCCATAAAAGGTGCTCTAGGACAATCCCGAGCCATGTGTCCCTCCTGTCCACATCTGAAACATGTGTTAGTCCCAGCTCGACACACTCCCCTGTGCGGTCTTCCACATCTCTGGCATTCTGTACCATCTGAGCCTGAGCTCGAGCCACCGCCGAATCCCAAACCGGATTTCAACTTGTTCCAAAACTTATTCTTCTTCGACTTCCTGGTGGTGTTATCCCACCTCTTCTTGCCTGAACTCTGAGAAGAGAAACCTGGTCCTCCTCTGCTTGGGGTCTTAACCCCTGAAGACTGGGTCACTGACTGCTTCACTGACCCCTCAACTATAGCACTTGCCTCCATTCTTCGAGCCATATCCACCACAGTGTGGAAACTTTCTCTCTCAGCTGACTGAACCAACGAGGAGTACCTGGAATGCAGCTTCATAACATATTTCTTGGCTTTCTTCGTATCTGAATCTAGAGCTTGCCCTGAAAAAGGCAATAGCTCCAAGAATTTATCCGTGAACTCCTCGACACTCATGTGCTCTGACTGCCTCAGTTGGTCAAACTCAATCATTTTCAGTTCTCTAGAACTGTCTGGAAAAGCCCATCCAGCGAACTCATTCGCAAATTCTTCCCACGTCATACCGTCTAGCCTCGGGTCCACATAACACTTAAACCATTCCCGTGCCTTCTTGCACTTTAAAGTGAACCCTGCCATCTGAATGGCCCTGCTGTCACTAGCCCCTAGCTCATCAGTTATCGTCTTCACCACTCTCAGATACTCAAAGGGGTCATCCCCTGACTTGTATTTGGGAGCATCTAACTTGAGGTAGTCTGTCATCTTTACCTTGCTCCCATCGACTGAGCTAGGTCTAGGAGGTTGAGTAACTGGGGCTGCTGGTTCTGTAGGTGGTGGAGGTGGAGGTGCGGCATTCCCCGAGGCGGGGTTTGCCGGGTTTGGATAGAAGGGTGAGGGTGGATAAGCTGGGTACTGTGTATAGGGTGGATAGAAAGGTGGATAAGGCATGTAAGTAGGGTAGGGGTGAAAGCTGGAGTAATCCGATGTACCTCCCATCGGATACCCTGAACCCTGTGGGAAGGGTGGATAATGGGGTGGAAAACCATACCCCGAGGCCTGAACGCCTCCCTGTGACTCCCCTGTCCCTTCTTCCTGCATGCTCACATCCAGGTTCCCATCCCTCCTCTGATCCTCTTCCATAACCTCCCTCACATCTGAAGAACTTCCTCCTCTATCAGTCCCCCTTCTGCTAGCATCAAAAGACCTTCTAGGGTCCCTTGACACTCTTTCTCTGTTGGCTCTACAAGACATTGCCCTAGGCAATGTAGGAGGACGGGCGCTTGTGCCCTCATCCTCAGGTGGCACTCCAGTCAACCGTGCAGATCGACGAGTTCCTCTCATCCTGTTCTCTGAAAACAGTTCACATCACATAAACATCAGCATCATATGGTTCATGTGGGCACACATGAACCCTCATCACATACATCACATAGCATAGCATATCGTTAATGCACATGCATATAATCATGGCATTTCACATCATCATACAAGACAGGACTCAACATCCTATCCTAGTGGACATGATCTTCCTATTGTGCTTGACCTTCTAGAACATCTATGAGCCCGACACTCTAGGTCCGATCCTATGAACCTAGGGCTCTGATACCATTCTGTAACGACCCGAAAATCGGACCGCTACCGGCGCTAGGATCCGGATCGACTTAAGGCCGCCGGGACCCGTAGCAAGCCTGACATGTAACCTGTAAACCTGTTTAATCCCATACATGATCAACAATCATACATAAAAATTTAAACTTTTCCTTTAAACATCCAACTCAACCTGAACATACATGTACAAAGTCCTGATCATAAACATGATCCCTCTGTGGGATCTCATCAATGCCCCAACGGGCAATACAACATGAGATGAGTTGGCTTAAACATAAACATTATAGAGCATTTCTATAGATCATGTATCAAAGGGATTACAATACTCATAGGGTCAAGCACATCTATAACCTCAATATACCTCATTACATAACATACTGTAATCTCTTACATTACATCATAATACATTTGTCATGTCCACAGTCTAACTATTACATAAGCATACTTCAAAACTCTGGCTAACCTCCTGGTCTACCCTGTACCTGCACAGCTGGGGTTAGGGGAGAGGGGTGAGCTACAAAGCCCAGTGAGCAGAATAGTATAAAACAATATATTAAAATTTCATGCTTTCATGGAATGCAACACATCACAACAAATCACATCTCGGATGGTTTTGTCACCTATAGTCCTCTACATAGGTCCAACTGTGCCGGGACGTAGAATGGGTCAACCGGTCTTTCCCTTATCATAACATATCATATGGACCAACTGTGCCAGGGACGTAGAATGGGTACAACCTGGACTTTCTCTTACATCGTGCCAGGGACGTAGAATGGGTACAACCTGGACTTCCAAGCCATAACATGCCATAACATCAATCATATCATATGAGGACTAAAGGATCATCCAATAACCAATCCACATCAACATAAACATCATAAATGCAATGCAACATATTCGTGAATACTAATGCAAGCAACCTATTATATCTCATGGCATTCATGATGCATGGATCATGCTCAAAATTCATATTTCATTTATTTAAAACTTAAGGTTTATTCCACTCACCTCTGGCTAGCTCTGACAATACTCTGAAGCAGCTATCACTGCTGGGGTCCTCGGTTCCTCGGGTCCGAACCTACACAGGCGGACTCAAATGAGGGACCAAGCATACTTAAACAAGGCTCTAATATATTCCCCAAAAACCCCCTATAACATCATGAAAAGCTCATAGAAAATCATGCATGAAATGGCTGGACAGGGCACTTTCGGCGGCAGGTTCGGCGGCCGAAAGTCCCTCCAGAGACGAAAGTCAGGCAGGTTCGGCGGCACCTTCGGCGGCCGAAACTCCCAGACAGAGACGAAACTCATGCATGTTCGGCGGCACCTTCGGCGGCCGAAAGTCTCGGACAGAGCCGAAACTCCAACTTTCGGGGGCAAGCTTCGGCAGCCTAAAGCTGCCTCTCAAGCCATGTTCGGCGGCCGAAACTCCCTTCGGCTGCCGAACCTGGTTTCTGCCAAAGGGCAGAAACTTGGCTCCCTTAAGCATTTTTGCCTCCCAATTCACCATTCATACATATACCTCAGTTAAAACATGCATACAAGTTCCTAGGGGCCTCAAAACATCAAATACCCCAACTACAACACTTCAAACACACAAAAACATCATACATTGTTCATCAAAGCATCAAAACCCATAAACTCATTAACAAGCCTAAACATGCATCTCTACCCATAAAACAACTTAATGCTTGTTTAAAACACATAACAAGGGTGGATCCGAGCTTACCTCTTGAAGAAACGAGAGGAAAGGCGATCCTAGCTTGGAGATGGAGAGATTGAGCTCTTTGAACCTCCAAGTACCCAAAACTTGCTCTTTACTCACAGATCTTCAAAACAGAAGTTAAAACCCGTGAAAATCATGGAAGATCTAAGGAAAACACTCAAGATCGAGGGAGGGGTGGCGAAGACTCACCTTGGCCGACAACGGGGGAGAAAAAGCTCGCCCGTGCGGACCTAAGGGACCCTTTTATAGGTGGCTGGCCAGGCCACGTTCGGGGGCCGAAAGTGCCTCCGCATGCATGCCATGTTCGGCGGCCGAACTTGGGTTTCGGCGGCCGAACCTGAACTTCCCTCACTCATGCTTTCGGGGGCCTAACGTGCCTCCAAAACGCAAGCATGTTCGGCGGCCGAACTTGACCTTCGGCGGCCGAACCTGGGTTTTCCTCCAAAGACTTTTCATGTAAAAACTCATTTAGTTTCATACTTTAAAACATTAAAATTCATGAAAACATTTTATAAAACATGTCTTTACCCTTCTAGAAGTTCCCGACATCCGAAATTCCACCGGACGGTAGGAATTCCGATACCGGAGTCTAGCCGGGTGTTACAATGAACTTGTCACCAATAGTCCTCTACATATCCAATAGTGCCAGGGACGTAGAATGGGTCTTCCTAGACTTCCATACCATATCATCATCATCATACCATATCATACGAGGACTAATGGTCATTCAATGTTCATCCACATCAACAACATAATATGCAATGCAACATATTCATGAATTCTAATGCAAACAACCTAATATATCTCATGGCAATCATGATGCGTGATTCATGCTAAAACTTTCGTTATTTACTTTGAAACATAAAGAGTCATTCTACTCACCTCAGGCTAGCTCAGACAAGACTCTGAAGCAGCTATCTCCTCGGTTCCTCGGGTCCGAACCTACACAGGTGGACTCAAATGAGGGACCAAACATACATAAACATGACTCTAAAATACTCCTCAAAAACCCCCTAAAACACCTTCAAACAATCGTAGAAAATATGCAAAGGAAGGCTGAATAGGGCACTTTCGGCGGTAGGTTCGGCGACCGAAAGTCCCTCCAGAGCCGAAAGTCAGGTACCTTCGGCGGCCGAAGGTTCCTTCCAGAGACGAAACTCATGCATGTTTGGCGGCACCTTCGGCGGCCGAAACTCCCTTCCAGAGCCGAAAGTCCACTTTCGGGGGCAGGGTTCGGCAGCCAAAGGCTTGCCTCCACAGGCAGGTTCGGAAGCCGAAAGTCTTTTCGGCTGCCGAACCTGAGTTCTTCCAAAGGCAGAACTCAGCCTCAAATCATGCACATTTGCCTCCCAAACCATTCTACTCAAAACCAACACTTTCACAACATGCATACACACATACATAAGCTCCTAGGGGCTTCAAACTATCTTAAACCCCAACTACAACACATCAAACATACAAATACAACACACATTGCTCAAAAACTCAACATAAACCTAAACATGCATTTCTACCCCATAAACCTTTATAAAACTTGTTAAAAATATAAAGTGAGCTAAGGATCTACTCTTACCTCTTGGAGAACGAGAGGGAAGACGATCCAACTCGGAGATGGGAGAGATCTAGCTCTTTGAATCTCCAAGCTCCAAAACTTGCTCTAAGCTTCAAATCTCTTCAAAACCAAGTTAGAACTCGTTAAAACTTGAAAGATTTGAGGGAAATCAACAAAACCGACCGTGGGAGAGCATGGACTCACCGTTGGCCGAAAAGGGAGAGAAAACTCTCCTATTTCGGCCATGGAGCCCTTAAATAGGGGTTGGCCAGACCACCTTCGGCAGCCTAAAGTGCCTCCAAAACTCATGCAAGTTCGGCGGCCGAACCTGAACCACTTTCAGAAGCCTAACTTGCCCCCCTAAACTATCCAATGTTCGGCGGCCGAACTTGAGGTTCGGCGGCCGAACCTGGAAATGCCTCCTTAGTCTTTTTCATTCAAAACTTAATTTCATCCTTACTTAAAATCATAAAATACATTAAAACATTTTATAAAAATATGATTTTACCCTTCTAGAGATTTCCGACATCCGAGATTCCACCGGACGGTAGGAATTCTGATACCGGAGTCTAACCGGGTATTACATTCTCCCCCCCTTAAGAACATTCGTCCCCGAATGTTCACCAAACAACTCAGGCATAGCATACAACCTATCATACACATACAAAGCACATAAAACTCACCATAGAAGAGATGAGGATATTGCTGGAGCATGGACTCCCGTGTCTCCCAGGTACACTCCTCGACGTTGTGGTGATTCCAAAGGACTTTCACCATCGGGATCTCCTTGTTTCTCAACTTTCTGATCTGGGTGTCTAGAATCCGCACTGGCTGCTCAACATAGGTGATGTAATACCCGGCTAGAATCTGGCATCGGGATTCCTGCCTTCCGGCGGAATCTAGGGTGTTGGATCTCTCTAGAAGGGGTAAAATGTGTTTTCTAAAATGTTTTCACATGATTTCATGGTTTTAAAAGGAAAGAGAATTGAGTTTTGAAAAGAAAAGACCAAGGAGGCGTTTGCCAGGTTCGGCCGCCGAAAGTGAAGTTCGGCCGCCGAACATGGAAAGGCTTCGGGAGCGCCTTTGGCCTCCGAAAGTCTTGTTTGAACGAGCCAAGGTTCGGCCGCCGAAAGTCAAGTTCGGCCGCCGAACATGCATGAGTTTAGGGGGCACGTTAGGCTGCCGAAGGTCTTTGACCAGGCCACCTATAAAGGGCCCTCAGATCGGAAATGGGTGAGTTTTCTCCCCATTCTCGAGCTCAGGTGAGTTTATGCCTTCCTTTGGTCGTTTTCGTGTTTTCTCTACCCATCTCTCAAGTTTTTCATGATTTCTACCCTTGTGTTTGAAGATTTAAAGCTTAAAAGGAGTTTTGGGAGCTTGGAGCTTTTGGAGCTTGGATTCTCCATACCTCCGAGTTAGAGATCACGCAACCCTCGATCTTCAAGAGGTAAGTGTAGATCTATGCTTCCTTTTATGTTTTAATGAGTTTTAAGTAAGTTTATTGGAGTTTTGAATGGGTAGAATGGCATGTTTAGGTTTATGTGGGTTTTATACCCAAATGTATGTTATGTGATGTTTGTGTTGAGGAGTTTATGTTAGTTTATGCTCCTTTATGCTTGTGGGAGTGAGTATGCATGATTGGGAGAGAGTATGTGAGGATTTGGGTATATTTGAGTTTGGTTTTTGGCTTGGCAGAATCGGACCTGTCGTCCAGAGGGGACCAGGTTCGGCCGCCGAACCTGCATGGGAGGCAGTCTTTAGGCTGCCGAATGTGCCCCCGAAGGAGGGACTTTCGTTTCTGTCCTGGAGTTTCGGCCGCCGAACCTGCCGCCGAACCTACCCGAGTTTCGTCTCTGGAAGGGACTTTCGGCCGCCGAAGGTGCCGCCGAAAGTGCCCTGTCCAGCCGTTTCTTGGGTGTTTTCCATGCATGTTTTATTGATGTTTAGAGGGGTTTTGGGGAGTTGTTTATGAGTTGTTAGAATGTGTTTGGCACCTCATTCGAGTCCACCTGTGTAGGATCGGACCCGAGGGATCGAGGAGGCCAGTAGTGCTAGCAGTTGCAGAGTCAGTCAGCGTCTGCCAGGAGGTGAGTAGAACTAAACTTAATCTTTTATGCACAAAATTTAATGCCTAAAGCATGCTCATGCATCATGATTATATGTAGTAGGTTGATTGCACTAGTTTCACGAATATGACGCATTGCATTATTTGGTGTTGATGGAGGAAGGGTGGGCCGAGGCGACTTCAATAGCCCATATCTGTCACGAGTCTTGTCTTAGTCCTTTGAGAGCCGGACAAGTACATGTAGGAAAGTCCATGTGAGCTCTCTGTGGACCAGACACCATGTCATGTATGTTACAGGCCTTTGTGAGCTCCTATGGGGGAGCCGGGCACCGACAGAGAGATTTCTGATGTCATGTCCATCCTCTGAGAGAAAAGATGCATGCGAAAAGACAGACTCTCAGAAACCAGGGTCCGTGGGGAATAAATCTTGCATAAGCCCCGAGACGGACAAGATTATGTGATTTCTCTGTGTTATGACGCATTTCATGAAAGCATGAATAATAAAAAGAAAGAAGAAGTTAAGTGAATAATAATATACCTAAAAATGGAGGAATTAACGCAAATGTTTTTAGTAAAATGAAATCATAATTAATGAACTGTTTTCTCTGTTTCTACTCACTGGGCTTTTTAGCTCACCCCTTTCCCCTAACCCCAGTATTGCAGGTTGAGTCAGAGTTCAGAGGCAGCAGGGTAAAGTCAAGGCTAAGTTAAGTTATGATTGTAATAGTTTATGCTTATGCTTCAGTTTAGTAGTTTTTAGAAGTGGACATGTAATATAAGTTGATGTAATGTAAATTGAGATAATGTATGTAACTGATAGTAGAGTTTATGTTTATGGATTAGAGTGTGCTTGGCCCTATAGACTGGTTAATCCCTGTTGATGCATGGTTATGTAATGTTTTTTTTATGTTGAGTTGAGAACCAGGCTTGTTGTATGTAATGTTGACCCAGCTAGAGCATTTGATGAGGACTCTAGCATGGGAAAGTTTATGTTCACAGTTATGTTGTAACTTACGAATCAAGCTGGGTGTATGTTCAGTTTTACAGGTTTTATGTTAAAGTTTTGTTCATGCATGGGATTTTACCAGGTAATAGTATGTATGTTGGCTTGCTACGGGTCCCGGCGGCCTTAAGCCGATCTGGATCCTAGCGCCGGTGGCGGTTCGGGCCGTTACAGAGGGGTATCGGTTTCCGGGCTGTTACAGAATGGTATCAGAGCTTTGGGCCTCAAGAGTACGGTGTGTTGCATATCGGAAAGAGGTTGGCTTAGAGGTCATAGAAGGGCAAGCACAATAAGAAAGATTCAGAGTAAGAGCATGTCCACTAGGATAGGATGTTGAGTCCTGTCTTGATGATGATGTGTAATGCCATGATTTTATGCATGTGCATTAATGTTATGTATGATATGCTATGTATGTATGTATGACATGTATGTAGGTTCATGTGTTTTCATATGAACCATATGATGCTAATGTTTGATTGTATGCTCGTGTGTTGTTCTTCAGAGAAGCCAGAATGCGAGGTGCTCGTCGATCTGTGGAATCGACTGGAGTTCCATCTGAGAGGGAAGGTTTGGACACCTTTCCCCCTGCTCTGCCGAGAGCGCAGTCGTGGGGAGTCAGCAGATGGGGAACATCAAGGGACCCTGGAAGGTCTTTTGATGCAAGCAGAGAAGGAATGGCTCCAAGAAGGATGTCAGCTAGTATGAGGGAAGTGGAGATGGATGTTCAGAGAAGGGATGTCAGTATGGGAGTCAGAGTACCTGAAGAAGGTATGGGAGATTCCCAGGAAGATGCTCAGACCCAGGATTCTAGAATCTCGGGTTCAGGAGGGATTGATCCCTCCACTCTGAGTACAGCTGCCACGAGAGGTAAGAAATGGAAGAGAGGTCTCAGGAAGTCGCAGAAGAAGTTTTGGCAGAATTTGAAGGCTAGTTTGGGTTTTGGTGGCTCAAGCTCTGGCTCCGGCAGTTCGAGATGCTTGAGGTGCGGAAGGCCGCACAAAGGAGTCTGTCGGTTTGGGACGACAGCTTGTTTTAGGTGTGGACAGGAAGGACACATAGCACGTGAGTGTCCTACTGTGCCCCGGTTAGCACAGTCTCAACCAGCAGCTTCAGCCATGTTTCAGGTTGGTAGTCGAGGCAGAGGAAGAGGGTCAGCCTTTTCTTCTGAAGGTTCCCGTGGAGAAGGTCCGTCAGCTTCAGCTCGGATCTTCACCCAAGCTCAGCAAGAGGCAGACACATCGAACATGGTGGTGTCAGGTATGCTCACTTTTGAATGTTCCGATGTGTATGTTTTGTGAACTCTGGTGGTTCTCTTTCTTTAGTTGCTCTAGGAGCCGTCGAGAGGTTGAGTTGATAGCTTCTGGGCTAGAGTGTTCTTTTTGGGTCAGTGGACTCGAGTGTGATCCATCTGTGGCAGAGTCAGTCTGCCGGTCCAGTTCTATGACAGTTGAGGGTAGATGCCTTCCACCCAACATTGAGGTCCTGGACTTGACTGTCTGGACGTCAGTTTAGGGTTGGATTGGTTTTTCTACTCGTGGTACTATCTTGGTCTGCAGAGACAAGGTAGTCAGGTTCAGGGGACAGGATGGGTCAGAGATTTTCTTCTGAGGGGACACAGTAGGGATGCCTAGAGGTTTGATGTCAGCCTGTAAGGTTCGTAGGGTGCGTAGGAGGGGTTGTCAGAGGGTTCTAGCTCTTGTTTGAGAGTTCAGCAGTCAGGTCGGGGAACCAGCCTCAGTGCCAGTTGTTAGAGAGAATTCTTAGATGTCTTCCCAGGCAAGTTGTCAGGTTTACCATCTGTCAGGGAGTTAGAGTTTGGTATAGGAGTGGTGTCTGGACGCAGAACCATTTCTACCCTTCCCTATAGGATGGCGCCTGCATAGAGAGAGGTAGCAGTAGAGTAGAGGCGAGACTTGGTAGACAAGGGGTTTTGTCCGACCTAGTACCTCACTCTGGATTGCTCCAGTATGGTTGTGGGAAATGAAGGATGAATCCTTGAGACTTTGTAACGACTGTAAGCGGTTAAACAAGGTCACTACCAAGGGCAGGTATTCCCATGTAGGATGGATGATCTATTGGGACAGCTAGTAGGAGCTGTTTGTTTTCCCAGGTAGATCGGAAATTCGGGTACTACCTGTGAGAGTTAGAGTTAGTTTTGGGTTAGTAGTGAGAAGAAGCCAGTTAGTAAAGATGAGAAGAGAAGAGTAAGAGCAGAGAAGGAGGAAGATAGAGAAGGATCAGAGTAGCGCAGCAGAAGCTCGTGGAGTTTAGGAACCTGGGAGTTCTTACTCCAGCGTTTGGTGTCTCTCTTTGGAGAGAAGCTTTAGGATTCGCTTGCTTGCTTGCATGCTTGTGTTTGTTGTTTTAACATTCGGGGACGAATGTTTTTGTAAGGGGGGAAGAATGTAATACCCGGCTAGAATCTGGCATCGGGATTCCTGCCTTCCGGCGGAATCTAGGGTGTTGGATCTCTCTAGAAGGGGTAAAATGTGTTTTCTAAAATGTTTTCACATGATTTCATGGTTTTAAAAGGAAAGAGAATTGAGTTTTGAAAAGAAAAGACCAAGGAGGCGTTTGCCAGGTTCGGCCGCCGAAAGTGAAGTTCGGCCGCCGAACATGGAAAGGCTTCGGGAGCGCCTTTGGCCTCCGAAAGTCTTGTTTGAACGAGCCAAGGTTCGGCCGCCGAAAGTCAAGTTCGGCCGCCGAACATGCATGAGTTTAGGGGGCACGTTAGGCTGCCGAAGGTCTTTGACCAGGCCACCTATAAAGGGCCCTCAGATCGGAAATGGGTGAGTTTTCTCCCCATTCTCGAGCTCAGGTGAGTTTATGCCTTCCTTTGGTCGTTTTCGTGTTTTCTCTACCCATCTCTCAAGTTTTTCATGATTTCTACCCTTGTGTTTGAAGATTTAAAGCTTAAAAGGAGTTTTGGGAGCTTGGAGCTTTTGGAGCTTGGATTCTCCATACCTCCGAGTTAGAGATCACGCAACCCTCGATCTTCAAGAGGTAAGTGTAGATCTATGCTTCCTTTTATGTTTTAATGAGTTTTAAGTAAGTTTATTGGAGTTTTGAATGGGTAGAATGGCATGTTTAGGTTTATGTGGGTTTTATACCCAAATGTATGTTATGTGATGTTTGTGTTGAGGAGTTTATGTTAGTTTATGCTCCTTTATGCTTGTGGGAGTGAGTATGCATGATTGGGAGAGAGTATGTGAGGATTTGGGTATATTTGAGTTTGGTTTTTGGCTTGGCAGAATCGGACCTGTCGTCCAGAGGGGACCAGGTTCGGCCGCCGAAAGGAGTTTCGGCCGCCGAACCTGCATGGGAGGCAGTCTTTAGGCTGCCGAATGTGCCCCCGAAGGAGGGACTTTCGTTTCTGTCCTGGAGTTTCGGCCGCCGAACCTGCCGCCGAACCTACCCGAGTTTCGTCTCTGGAAGGGACTTTCGGCCGCCGAAGGTGCCGCCGAAAGTGCCCTGTCCAGCCGTTTCTTGGGTGTTTTCCATGCATGTTTTATTGATGTTTAGAGGGGTTTTGGGGAGTTGTTTATGAGTTGTTAGAATGTGTTTGGCACCTCATTCGAGTCCACCTGTGTAGGATCGGACCCGAGGGATCGAGGAGGCCAGTAGTGCTAGCAGTTGCAGAGTCAGTCAGCGTCTGCCAGGAGGTGAGTAGAACTAAACTTAATCTTTTATGCACAAAATTTAATGCCTAAAGCATGCTCATGCATCATGATTATATGTAGTAGGTTGATTGCACTAGTTTCACGAATATGACGCATTGCATTATTTGGTGTTGATGGAGGAAGGGTGGGCCGAGGCGACTTCAATAGCCCATATCTGTCACGAGTCTTGTCTTAGTCCTTTGAGAGCCGGACAAGTACATGTAGGAAAGTCCATGTGAGCTCTCTGTGGACCAGACACCATGTCATGTATGTTACAGGCCTTTGTGAGCTCCTATGGGGGAGCCGGGCACCGACAGAGGGATTTCTGATGTCATGTCCATCCTCTGAGAGAAAAGATGCATGCGAAAAGACAGACTCTCAGAAACCAGGGTCCGTGGGGAATAAATCTTGCATAAGCCCCGAGACGGACAAGATTATGTGATTTCTCTGTGTTATGACGCATTTCATGAAAGCATGAATAAGAAAAAGAAAGAAGAAGTTAAGTGAATAATAATATACCTAAAAATGGAGGAATTAACGCAAATGTTTTTAGTAAAATGAAATCATAATTAATGAACTGTTTTCTCTGTTTCTACTCACTGGGCTTTTTAGCTCACCCCTTTCCCCTAACCCCAGTATTGCAGGTTGAGTCAGAGTTCAGAGGCAGCAGGGTAAAGTCAAGGCTAAGTTAAGTTATGATTGTAATAGTTTATGCTTATGCTTCAGTTTAGTAGTTTTTAGAAGTGGACATGTAATATAAGTTGATGTAATGTAAATTGAGATAATGTATGTAACTGATAGTAGAGTTTATGTTTATGGATTAGAGTGTGCTTGGCCCTATAGACTGGTTAATCCCTGTTGATGCATGGTTATGTAATGTTTTTTTTATGTTGAGTTGAGAACCAGGCTTGTTGTATGTAATGTTGACCCAGCTAGAGCATTTGATGAGGACTCTAGCATGGGAAAGTTTATGTTCACAGTTATGTTGTAACTTACGAATCAAGCTGGGTGTATGTTCAGTTTTACAGGTTTTATGTTAAAGTTTTGTTCATGCATGGGATTTTACCAGGTAATAGTATGTATGTTGGCTTGCTACGGGTCCCGGCGGCCTTAAGCCGATCTGGATCCTAGCGCCGGTGGCGGTTCGGGCCGTTACAGAGGGGTATCGGTTTCCGGGCTGTTACAGAATGGTATCAGAGCTTTGGGCCTCAAGAGTACGGTGTGTTGCATATCGGAAAGAGGTTGGCTTAGAGGTCATAGAAGGGCAAGCACAATAAGAAAGATTCAGAGTAAGAGCATGTCCACTAGGATAGGATGTTGAGTCCTGTCTTGATGATGATGTGTAATGCCATGATTTTATGCATGTGCATTAATGTTATGTATGATATGCTATGTATGTATGTATGACATGTATGTAGGTTCATGTGTTTTCATATGAACCATATGATGCTAATGTTTGATTGTATGCTCGTGTGTTGTTCTTCAGAGAAGCCAGAATGCGAGGTGCTCGTCGATCTGTGGAATCGACTGGAGTTCCATCTGAGAGGGAAGGTTTGGACACCTTTCCCCCTGCTCTGCCGAGAGCGCAGTCGTGGGGAGTCAGCAGATGGGGAACATCAAGGGACCCTGGAAGGTCTTTTGATGCAAGCAGAGAAGGAATGGCTCCAAGAAGGATGTCAGCTAGTATGAGGGAAGTGGAGATGGATGTTCAGAGAAGGGATGTCAGTATGGGAGTCAGAGTACCTGAAGAAGGTATGGGAGATTCCCAGGAAGATGCTCAGACCCAGGATTCTAGAATCTCGGGTTCAGGAGGGATTGATCCCTCCACTCTGAGTACAGCTGCCACGAGAGGTAAGAAATGGAAGAGAGGTCTCAGGAAGTCGCAGAAGAAGTTTTGGCAGAATTTGAAGGCTAGTTTGGGTTTTGGTGGCTCAAGCTCTGGCTCCGGCAGTTCGAGATGCTTGAGGTGCGGAAGGCCGCACAAAGGAGTCTGTCGGTTTGGGACGACAGCTTGTTTTAGGTGTGGACAGGAAGGACACATAGCACGTGAGTGTCCTACTGTGCCCCGGTTAGCACAGTCTCAACCAGCAGCTTCAGCCATGTTTCAGGTTGGTAGTCGAGGCAGAGGAAGAGGGTCAGCCTTTTCTTCTGAAGGTTCCCGTGGAGAAGGTCCGTCAGCTTCAGCTCGGATCTTCACCCAAGCTCAGCAAGAGGCAGACACATCGAACATGGTGGTGTCAGGTATGCTCACTTTTGAATGTTCCGATGTGTATGTTTTGTGAACTCTGGTGGTTCTCTTTCTTTAGTTGCTCTAGGAGCCGTCGAGAGGTTGAGTTGATAGCTTCTGGGCTAGAGTGTTCTTTTTGGGTCAGTGGACTCGAGTGTGATCCATCTGTGGCAGAGTCAGTCTGCCGGTCCAGTTCTATGACAGTTGAGGGTAGATGCCTTCCACCCAACATTGAGGTCCTGGACTTGACTGTCTGGACGTCAGTTTAGGGTTGGATTGGTTTTTCTACTCGTGGTACTATCTTGGTCTGCAGAGACAAGGTAGTCAGGTTCAGGGGACAGGATGGGTCAGAGATTTTCTTCTGAGGGGACACAGTAGGGATGCCTAGAGGTTTGATGTCAGCCTGTAAGGTTCGTAGGGTGCGTAGGAGGGGTTGTCAGAGGGTTCTAGCTCTTGTTTGAGAGTTCAGCAGTCAGGTCGGGGAACCAGCCTCAGTGCCAGTTGTTAGAGAGAATTCTTAGATGTCTTCCCAGGCAAGTTGTCAGGTTTACCATCTGTCAGGGAGTTAGAGTTTGGTATAGGAGTGGTGTCTGGACGCAGAACCATTTCTACCCTTCCCTATAGGATGGCGCCTGCATAGAGAGAGGTAGCAGTAGAGTAGAGGCGAGACTTGGTAGACAAGGGGTTTTGTCCGACCTAGTACCTCACTCTGGATTGCTCCAGTATGGTTGTGGGAAATGAAGGATGAATCCTTGAGACTTTGTAACGACTGTAAGCGGTTAAACAAGGTCACTACCAAGGGCAGGTATTCCCATGTAGGATGGATGATCTATTGGGACAGCTAGTAGGAGCTGTTTGTTTTCCCAGGTAGATCGGAAATTCGGGTACTACCTGTGAGAGTTAGAGTTAGTTTTGGGTTAGTAGTGAGAAGAAGCCAGTTAGTAAAGATGAGAAGAGAAGAGTAAGAGCAGAGAAGGAGGAAGATAGAGAAGGATCAGAGTAGCGCAGCAGAAGCTCGTGGAGTTTAGGAACCTGGGAGTTCTTACTCCAGCGTTTGGTGTCTCTCTTTGGAGAGAAGCTTTAGGATTCGCTTGCTTGCTTGCATGCTTGTGTTTGTTGTTTTAACATTCGGGGACGAATGTTTTTGTAAGGGGGGAAGAATGTAATACCCGGCTAGAATCTGGCATCGGGATTCCTGCCTTCCGGCGGAATCTAGGGTGTTGGATCTCTCTAGAAGGGGTAAAATGTGTTTTCTAAAATGTTTTCACATGATTTCATGGTTTTAAAAGGAAAGAGAATTGAGTTTTGAAAAGAAAAGACCAAGGAGGCGTTTGCCAGGTTCGGCCGCCGAAAGTGAAGTTCGACCGCCGAACATGGAAAGGCTTCGGGAGCGCCTTTGGCCTCCGAAAGTCTTGTTTGAACGAGCCAAGGTTCGGCCGCCGAAAGTCAAGTTCGGCCGCCGAACATGCATGAGTTTAGGGGGCACGTTAGGCTGCCGAAGGTCTTTGACCAGGCCACCTATAAAGGGCCCTCAGATCGGAAATGGGTGAGTTTTCTCCCCATTCTCGAGCTCAGGTGAGTTTATGCCTTCCTTTGGTCGTTTTCGTGTTTTCTCTACCCATCTCTCAAGTTTTTCATGATTTCTACCCTTGTGTTTGAAGATTTAAAGCTTAAAAGGAGTTTTGGGAGCTTGGAGCTTTTGGAGCTTGGATTCTCCATACCTCCGAGTTAGAGATCACGCAACCCTCGATCTTCAAGAGGTAAGTGTAGATCTATGCTTCCTTTTATGTTTTAATGAGTTTTAAGTAAGTTTATTGGAGTTTTGAATGGGTAGAATGGCATGTTTAGGTTTATGTGGGTTTTATACCCAAATGTATGTTATGTGATGTTTGTGTTGAGGAGTTTATGTTAGTTTATGCTCCTTTATGCTTGTGGGAGTGAGTATGCATGATTGGGAGAGAGTATGTGAGGATTTGGGTATATTTGAGTTTGGTTTTTGGCTTGGCAGAATCGGACCTGTCGTCCAGAGGGGACCAGGTTCGGCCGCCGAAAGGAGTTTCGGCCGCCGAACCTGCATGGGAGGCAGTCTTTAGGCTGCCGAATGTGCCCCCGAAGGAGGGACTTTCGTTTCTGTCCTGGAGTTTCGGCCGCCGAACCTGCCGCCGAACCTACCCGAGTTTCGTCTCTGGAAGGGACTTTCGGCCGCCGAAGGTGCCGCCGAAAGTGCCCTGTCCAGCCGTTTCTTGGGTGTTTTCCATGCATGTTTTATTGATGTTTAGAGGGGTTTTGGGGAGTTGTTTATGAGTTGTTAGAATGTGTTTGGCACCTCATTCGAGTCCACCTGTGTAGGATCGGACCCGAGGGATCGAGGAGGCCAGTAGTGCTAGCAGTTGCAGAGTCAGTCAGCGTCTGCCAGGAGGTGAGTAGAACTAAACTTAATCTTTTATGCACAAAATTTAATGCCTAAAGCATGCTCATGCATCATGATTATATGTAGTAGGTTGATTGCACTAGTTTCACGAATATGACGCATTGCATTATTTGGTGTTGATGGAGAAGGGTGGGCCGAGGCGACTTCAATAGCCCATATCTGTCACGAGTCTTGTCTTAGTCCTTTGAGAGCCGGACAAGTACATGTAGGAAAGTCCATGTGAGCTCTCTGTGGACCAGACACCATGTCATGTATGTTACAGGCCTTTGTGAGCTCCTATGGGGGAGCCGGGCACCGACAGAGGGATTTCTGATGTCATGTCCATCCTCTGAGAGAAAAGATGCATGCGAAAAGACAGACTCTCAGAAACCAGGGTCCGTGGGGAATAAATCTTGCATAAGCCCCGAGACGGACAAGATTATGTGATTTCTCTGTGTTATGACGCATTTCATGAAAGCATGAATAAGAAAAAGAAAGAAGAAGTTAAGTGAATAATAATATACCTAAAAATGGAGGAATTAACGCAAATGTTTTTAGTAAAATGAAATCATAATTAATGAACTGTTTTCTCTGTTTCTACTCACTGGGCTTTTTAGCTCACCCCTTTCCCCTAACCCCAGTATTGCAGGTTGAGTCAGAGTTCAGAGGCAGCAGGGTAAAGTCAAGGCTAAGTTAAGTTATGATTGTAATAGTTTATGCTTATGCTTCAGTTTAGTAGTTTTTAGAAGTGGACATGTAATATAAGTTGATGTAATGTAAATTGAGATAATGTATGTAACTGATAGTAGAGTTTATGTTTATGGATTAGAGTGTGCTTGGCCCTATAGACTGGTTAATCCCTGTTGATGCATGGTTATGTAATGTTTTTTTTATGTTGAGTTGAGAACCAGGCTTGTTGTATGTAATGTTGACCCAGCTAGAGCATTTGATGAGGACTCTAGCATGGGAAAGTTTATGTTCACAGTTATGTTGTAACTTACGAATCAAGCTGGGTGTATGTTCAGTTTTACAGGTTTTATGTTAAAGTTTTGTTCATGCATGGGATTTTACCAGGTAATAGTATGTATGTTGGCTTGCTACGGGTCCCGGCGGCCTTAAGCCGATCTGGATCCTAGCGCCGGTGGCGGTTCGGGCCGTTACAGAGGGGTATCGGTTTCCGGGCTGTTACAGGTGAGATCTTCTTGGATCTCCACATCAGGCTCACTAAGAACCTTGCCCGGATCTGACATGAACTTTCTTAACATGGAAACATGGAAAACTGGATAGATTCTCTCCATTGAAGCAGGTAAATCTAGCTTATACGATACATTCCCGATCTTTTGTAAGATTTCAAAGGGTCCAATGTACCGTGGAGCTAGCTTACCTTTCTTCCTGAACCGAATCTCCCCTTTCATCGGAGACACCTTGAGCAATACCAAATCCCCCTCCTGAAACTCTACTTGCCTTCTGCGGACATCTGCATAACTCTTCTGCCTGCTTGCAGCAGTCTTGATCCTTTCTCTGATTATGGGCACCACTCTGCTGGTGATCTCTACTAGCTCAGGCCCTGCCAAAGCCCTTTCTCCAACTTCTTCCCAACAGACAGGTGACCTGCACTTCCTTCCATACAAAGCTTCATATGGAGCCATCCCTATGCTAGTATGATGGCTGTTATTGTAAGAAAACTCCACCAAAGGTAGATGCTGCCTCCAAGAATCGCCAAAATCTAGCACACACATTCTGAGCATATCCTCTGTTGTCTGGATGGTCCTCTCTGACTATCCGTCTGTCTGTGGATGGAAAGTAGTGCTAAAATCCAACCTGGTATTCATAGCATTCTGCAGACTCCGCCAAAACCTGGAGGTGAACTGGGGTCCTCTATCAGACACTATTGAAACAGGAATCCCATGCAATCTAACAACCTCATCAACATACACCTGTGCCAACTTGTCCACAGAGTAGTTACTCCTAACAGAAATGAAGTGAGCAGATTTTGTCAGTCTGTCCACAATCACCCATATGGAGTCCAATCTGTTGGACGATGCCGGTAAACCACTACAAAGTCTATAGCTATATTCTCCCATTTCCACTCTGGAATAGGTAGCGGGTTGAGCATTCCAGCCAGATTCTGATGTTTCAGCTTCACCCTCTGACATACTTCGCAGGCTGACACGAACTGTGCCACTTCTCTTTTCATAGAGGGCTATAGGTGACAAGTTCATCCTTGATGTGATTTGTTTGTGATGTGATGCATTTCATAAAAGCATGAATGTTAAATATAATGTTTTATTATTCTGCTCACTGGGCTCTAGTAGCTCACCCCATTCCCTTAATCCCCCAGGTTTGCAGGTACGGGATAGATCAGGAAGTCATCAAGAGTAAAGTTTACGATTTATGTAATAGCTAGATATGGACATGAGAATGATGTAATGTAATGATGTTTATGGAAGTTTAGAGCTGTGCTTGACCCTAGTATGTTGATTAATCCCTTTGTACATGGTCTATAAATTGTTTTATCACTGTTTATGTAAACTAAACTTAAGGTATGTTATGTTACCCCATTGGAGCATTTGATGAGGACTCCAGTGTGGGGTATGATGTTTATACTTATGAGTTGTGCATGCACAGGTTAAGTTTGGTAAATGAATGAGAAAGTTCAAAATTTTTATGTATATGTTGATCATGTATGGGATTAAACAGGTATACAGGATGTATGTTAGGCTTGGATCCCGGCGGCCTTAAGCCGATCTGGATCCTAGCGCCGGTACCGGTTCGATTTTTGGGTCATTACAGATTGGTATCAGAGCCCTATGTTCATATGGTCGGACCTAGAGAGTGTCGGGCTCATAGATGTTCTAGAAGGTCAAGCACAATAGGAAAATTATGTCAACTAGGATAGGATGTAGAATCCTGTCTTGAATAATGATGTGAAATGCCATGATTATATGCATGTGCATTAATGATATGTGATGTATATGATGCGAGTTCATGTGTTTCCACATGAACCATTTGATGCTAATGTTTTATGTGATGTATGTTGTTTTTCAGTAAGCAAGATGAGAGGAACTCATTGATCTGCACGATTGACTGGAGTACCACCTCAAGACAGGGGCACGGATGCCCGTCCTCCTGCATTGCCTAGGGCAATATCCTGCAGGTCTAGCAGGGAGAGAACATCAAGGGACCCTAGAAGGTCTTTTGATATGAGCAGAAGAGGAACAGTGCAAGGTGGAGTGTCAGAAGATGTGGGGGATGATATCGATGTGGATCAGAGGAGTGATGGCAGTCTTGGAGTGAGTATGTCGGAAGAGGGTATGGGAGAGTCTCAAGGAGGCACTCAGGCCTCGGGATTTGTTCAGCCACCCCAGTACCCACCCTTTTCACAGAACCCCGGGTATTCGATGGGAGGTACATCGGATTACCCCAGTTTTAACCCTTATCACTCTCATATGCCATACCCACCTTTCTACCTACCATACCCGCAGTACCCTATGTACCCACCCCCATCTTTCTACCCAGGTACAATAAACCCTAACCCAGGGGATGTTGCACCTCCTCCACCACCAGCAGAACCTATTGTCCCAGAAACCCAAGTACCTAAGCCTAGATCATTTGGAGGGAGCAAGGTCAAGATGACCGATTACATGAAGCTGGGTGCTCCCCAGTATGAAATAGGTGATGACCCGTTTGAGTATCTTGGGAGGGTCAAGGTGATTACAGATGGGATAGGAGCTGATGATAGTAGAGCCATTCAGATGGCTGGGTTCACACTGAAATGTAAGAAGGCCCGAGAGTGGTTTAAAAACTATGTGAACCCGAGGTTGGATAGCCTATCATGGGAAGAGTTTGTTAATGAGTTTGCAGGATGGGCTTTCCCTGACAGTTCAAGGGAGTTGAAGATGATTGAATTTGAGCAGTTGAGGCAGACAGAGGAGATGAGTGTGGATGAGTATACTGATAGGTTTTTGGAACTGTTGCCGTTTTCCGGGCAAAATCTGGACACAAATCAGAAGAAGGCTAGGAGGTATATCATGAGGCTTCATTCCAGGTATTCCTCCTTGATCCAGTCAGCCGAGAGGGAGAGTTTCCATGCCATAGTGGATATGGCCCGGAGAATGGAGGCTAGTGCAATAATCGAAGGAAAAGTCAGGCAGTCAGTGGCACAGCCTTCTGGTTCCAAGACCCCAGGTGGGGGAAAGTTAGATCCCTCTTCTTTGAGTTCAGCAGCTTCAGGCAGTAAGAAGTAGGACAGAGGCCTCATGAAGTCCAAGAAGAACGAGTTCTAGAACAAGATCAAGTCAGGTCTGGGATTAGGAAGTGGCTCAAGCTCAGGTGCAGACAATGCAGTATGTATGAAGTGTGGGAAGCCGCACAAAGGAGTATGTCGGTTTGGGACGACAGCCTGCTTCAGATGTGGGCAGGAGGGACACATGGCACGGGAGTGTCCTAGAGCAACTTTTGTGGCACAGTCCCAGCAGACAGCTTCGGGTAGTGTGGCTCAGCCAGCAGCTCCAGCCGCAACTCAGGCCAGTGGCAGAGGCCGAGGGAGAGGGGCAGCGTCTTCTTCAGCGGGTTTCAGGGGTGAAGGTCCATCAGCTCCAGCACGGATCTTCACTATGACACAGCAGAAGGCAAATGCATCAAACATCGTGGTAGGTAATCTCATCATTGGTTGTTCAGATGTTTATGCCTTAATGGACCCTGGTGCATCTCATTCTTTCATTGCTCCGAGGGCCGTCGAGAGGTTGGGTTTGATGGTCTCTGGGTTAGAGTGTCCCCTATGGGTTAGTGGACCCAAGTGTGACCCGTCAGTGGTAGAGTCAGTCTGCCAGTGTAGTCCAGTTTTTGTTGAGGGGAGATGCCTTTCAGCCGACCTTGTGGTTCTAGATTTGACAGATTTTGACGTCATTCTAGGGATGGATTGGCTATCTATCCATGGTGCTACTGACAGAGCGGTTGTCGAAGCCAGTCAAAAATAACCTTCTTGGTTATCAACAGTTTACAACTGCAGATAGTGTTGAAGGATCGAATCCACAGAGAATTGATTACCTATTTATTTTTCTCAATCAAGACCAAGAGAACTAATTGAAAACACAAGAGAAAGCAAGTAAATCAAAAGTTGAATGAAAGTAAAGTGCAATAAAAGTAAAAATGGGGTTTTTGAGATTGATTTGTCTAACAACTATTGAAAGCAATTAAAACAGCAAGTAATCAAAATAAAAGAGGAAATCAATATGAGAAAAGTCTAGTTGAAGATATGGATCCACTTTGGTTGCTTGGGTTGATCATTGAAACTTAGGTTTTCTTGATTGATTCAATAGATTAGTTATGGGGATGGAAGACGCTTCTCACCACCATGTCTCTCCTTATGATTAAATTAATTAGGGAATGTCCTCTAATCAATTACTAATTAACAAATTACCAAGGAATGTCCTTGGGCCTTAGGCATCAAAACAATTGTCAATTGCACAAAGAATGAGAGAGATCTAACCCTAGCTACTCAAACACATGAGATGTTGCTAGATCATGCAATTCCCTAGTTTTTACACCAAGTGTTCTATGGACAGAATATTTCTAGCAATTACGGACTAACAAATATCCTAACCAACAATCAATTAACTTTGTAATCAAGAATCAAGTGGCCAAATTGATCAAAACAACAAAGCAATCTTAGAATTAAGCACAATTGCATGAATATTGAATAAACCAAAATCAAACACTTTATGTTCAGATCTCACAACCTTTTAAACAACCTTAGTTTCAACCAAACTTTAACTAGAATAAGGGTTTCAGCCACTCATGGCTGAACCAAAACAGAAAATAAAAGAAAAGAAAGCAAGAAGATGAAGAACTAAGGGAAAGAACCCTTGGAGAAGCCTTGCCAATTCCTTGGAGGAGAGGTGTATGAAATCTGCCTCTTCATGTCTTTTTGAGGCCTTTAAATAGATGTTGAGAGGCTGCCTAGGGTTTTTTGGGTGTCCATGCATCTTTGTAGAGATTGCCCAAAGTGCCCTTGAGTCTTCTATGTGTATGTGTGGAGTTGCAAGCCCTTTTTGGTCTTTTGATTGATGCCCAAGTGTGTTCAAGAAGCCTTCTTCACATTATTCATGCACTAAAGAGGAAGGTGGAGCCTTGATTTGAATTTTGAATGTGCATGACACTAAGTGGGAAACATGTGATCTTCAAGATTTGGCTTCTTAAATAAGGAGGAGGCTGTTCGGGGGCACTTTCGACCGCCTAAGATGAGTTTCGAAGGCTGGACTTTCGGCTCTGGACTCAAGGTTCGACGGCCGAAGGTGCCGCCGAAGGTGGGTGACTTTCGCCTCTGGACTGGACTTTCGGCTTCCGAAAGTGCTTCCGAAAGTGAGTGAGTTTTTGGCACTTTTTGGCATTTTTAAGAGCATTTTCTCCAAATTGTTCCTTTACACCTAATATCTGTAAAACATGATTAAAACCACAAAATTAGGTAGAATAGGTGCAAATAAACATCAATAAGATCATGATAATATGGACTAAAATATGCTCTATCAGCTACCTTGGACTGCAGAGACAAGGTAGTCAGGTTCAGATGTCAGGATGGGTCAGAGGTTGTCTTCAGAGGAGACAGGAGGGGTACGCCTAGAGGTTTGATATCAGCCCTACAGGCTCGTAGGTTGCTCAGGAGGGGTTGTCAGGGTTTTCTAGCTCATGTGAGAGAGCTGGATAGTCATGTTAGAGAGCCCGCCTCAGTGCCCGTGGTCAGTGAGTTTTTAGATGTCTTCCCAGACGAGCTGCCAGGTTTACCACCTGCTAGGGAGATAGAGTTCGAAATTGAATTGATGCCTTGAACCAGACTGATCTCTATCCCTCCCTACAGGATGGCGCCAGCTGAATTGAAGGAGCTTAAAGAGCAGTTGCAAGAGCTGGTAGACAAGGGTTTCATCCGACCGAGTACCTCACCTTGGGGTGCTCCAGTACTATTTGTGAGGAAGAAGGATGGATCCCTCAGACTTTGTATCGACTATAGGCAGTTGAACAAAGTCACTACCAAAAATAAGTACCCATTGCCGAGGATCGATGATCTATTTGACCAGCTAGCAGGAGCAGGTTGTTTCTCCAAGATAGATCTGAGATCCGGGTACCATCAGCTGAGAATAAGAGAAGAAGATGTGCCGAAGACGGCATTCAGGACCAGATATGGGCACTATGGGTTCCTTGTGATGCCGTTTGGGTTAACCAATGCCCCTGCAGCATTCATGGATCTCATGAACAAAATTTTCAGTCACTATCTGGATCACTTTGTTATTGTCTTCATAGATGATATCTTAGTGTACTCCAGGAATGCAGAGGAGCATGCCCATCATCTGAGGTTAGTCTTGCAGACCCTGAGAGAGCATGGCTTGTATGCCAAGTTCTCCAAGTGTGAGTTCTGGTTAAGGAGCATATCATTGTTGGGCATGTTGTGTCAAAAAATAGAATAGAAGTGGACCCCAAGAAGGTAGAAGCTGTGGCTAACTGGCCTAGACCCACTTCAGTGACAAAGATCAAGAGCTTCTTGGGTTTGGCAGGTCACTACAGGAGGTTCATTCAAGACTTTTCTAAGATTGCAACTCCTATGACCAGACTGACTAAGAAGAACCAGAGGTTTGTGTGGACCGACCAGTGTGAAGAGAGTTTTGAAGAGCTAAAGAAGAGGTTGACGTCGACACCGGTGTTAGCTCTGCCAGCTAGTAATGAAGACTTCACAGTGTATTGTGATGCGTCCCGAGTGGGACTGGATTGTGTGCTGATGCAGAATGAAAGGGTAATTGCTTATGCTTCTAGGCAGTTGAAGAAGCACGAGTTGAATTACCCTACACATGACCTAGAGATGGCAGCAGTAATCTTTACACTCAAGATGTGGAGGCATTACCTTTATGGGGTGAAATGGGAGATCTTCACGGATCATAAGAGCCAGCAGTACATCTTGAGTCAGAGAGAGTTGAATCTGAGGCAGAGAAGATGGGTAGAACTGCTTAGTGACTATGATTGCAAGATTTAGTACCATCCGGGTAAGGCAAATGTTGTGGCAGACGCCCTAAGCTGGAAATCACTTGGCAGTTTGTCCCATATCATGGCAGAGAGGAGGCCAGTAGTGAAAGAGTTTTACAAGCTCATTAATGAAGGTTTGCAGTTGGAGTTGTCTAGTACAGGTGCTTTGATAGCCTAAATGAGAGTGGCACCCGTGTTTCTGGAGCAGGTGGCTCAGAAACTAGCCCTGTGCAATCGGTCGGTTCGGTTCCGAACTGAACCGAACCGATAAAACCGAAAACTGATTTGTTGAAAATTTTAAAATTGAAAAAACCGATTCTGAAGGTATAACCGAACCGAATCGAACCGATAAAAATCGGTTCGGTTCGGTTCAAACCGAAATTTTTTTTTAATTTTTTTTTATTTCAAAAAAATCATTTAATAAACATTCTAAACATTTTCAGATGAGAAAACTGACATACCAGAAAAAAGAAAGAGAAAAATTACAGTAATTTGTAATTAATTGAAGCAGAAAAAAGAAAATCCAGCTGCTACCCTCCATGCATTTTGGCGAGTCACTCCAAAAGGCTAAAATTGGTTGGCTGTCCTCTCCATTATTAGAGAGAGACCAGCAATACAAGGTCTAGAAGCGTCCATTATGATCATCTTAATTTGGTTATAGAGATAGACGAAAACAACCATGGGAACCTCAGCTCTTCTCGTATACATATGGAAGAAGGGAACCAGAAACATAGCATATAAGAGGAAAAGATTCTACTGTCAAGAAATTAAACCGAAAAGTGCTAGTACCTCTGCTCTCAAGAGATCAGTCCACGGTCGGCGGCGAAACTCACCAAATCGACGGGAAAGAGGTTGATGGTCGACGGTCAGCGGTCGGAGGTCGACGTGAAAGAGAAAGAGAGGCCAGGGGGAGGAATCGGGATTCGAGAGAGAGAATAGGGTTCGGGGGGAATCGGGTTCAGGAGAGGAGACTGCAGAGGAGATCGGGATGAATGAAGGGGTTCAGGGGTTGGGCTGCTGAAGCGTACGATAGGCCAGGTCAGGGGGAGGGCTCGGGCTCAGGCATGGGCTTGGGCCTTGCCAAATCGGTTTTTCGGTTTGATCGGTTATTTAACATGTTTAAACCGAACCGAACCGAAAACCGATTAATTTTAAATATACTAACCGAACCAAACCGATCAGACCGATTAACCGAACCGAAAAACCGAAATTAATCGGTTCGGTTCGGTTTTTCGGTTTAAACCGAAAAACGCTCTCCCCTATCAGAAACAGCATGAGGACCCATAATTAGTGAAGATTGCCAAGACTGTTCAGTCGGGCAAGAATGAGGAGTTCAGATTTGATAGTAAGGGGATCCTCCGCTATGGGAATAGATTGTGTGTACCAGATGACGTGGGTCTGAAGGGAGACGTTATGAGGGAAGCTCATAATGCCAAATACAGTGTTCACCCTGGAGCCACCAAGATGTATCAAGATCTGAAGAGAGTTTATTGGTGGCCAGCTATGAAAAGAGAAGTGGCACAGTTCGTGTCAGCCTGCAAAGTATGTCAGAGGGTGAAGCTGGAACATCAGAAGCCGGCTGGGATGCTTAACCCACTACCGATTCCAGAGTGGAAATGGGAGAATATAGCTATGGACTTTGTGGTGGGGTTACCGGCAACGTCCAATAGATTAGACTCCATATAGGTGATTATGGATAGACTGACCAAATCTGCTCACTTCATCCCTGTCAGGAGTAACTACTCTGTGGACAAATTGGCGCAGGTGTTTGTTGATGAAGTGGTCAGGTTGCATAGGGCTCCTGTTTCAATAGTGTCTGATAAAGGACCCCAGTTCACCTCCAGGTTTTGGCGGAGTCTGCAGAATGCCATGGGTACCAGGTTGGATTTTAGCACTGCTTTCCATCCACAGATGGATGGACAATCAGAGAGGACCATCCAGACAATAGAGGATATGCTCAGAATGTGTGTGCTAGATTTTGGCGGTTCTTGGAGGCAGCATCTACCTTTGGTGGAGTTTGCCTACAATAACAACCATCATGCTAGCATAGGGATGGCTCCCTATGAGGCTTTGTATGGAAGGAAGTACAGGTCACCTGTCTGCTGGGAGGAAGTTGGAGAAAGGGCATTGGCAGGGCCTGAGCTAGTAGAGATCACCAGCAGAGTGGTGCCCATAATCAGAGAAAGGATCAAGACTGCTGTGAGCAGGCAAAAGAGTTATGCAGATATCCGCAGAAGGCAAGTAGAGTTTCAGGAGGGGGATTTGGTATTGCTCAAAGTGTCTCCAATGAAAGGGGTGATTCGGTTCGGGAAGAAAGTTAAACTAGCTCCACGGTACATCGGACCCTTTGAAATCTTGCAAAATATTGGGAATGTATCGTACAAGTTGGACTTGCCTGCTTCTATGGGAAGAATCCATCCGGTTTTCCATGTTTCCATGTTGAGGAAATTTGTGTCAGATCCGGGCAAGCTTCTTAGTGAACCTAATGTGGAGATCCAAGATGATCTCACCTATGTTGAGCAGCCAGTACGGATCCTAGACACCCAGATCAGAAAGTTGAGAAATAAGGAAATCCCGATGGTGAAAGTCCTTTAGAGTCACCACAACATCGAGGAGTGTACCTGGGAGACACGGGAGTCTATACTCCAGCAATATCCTCATCTTTTCTAAGGTTAGTGTTCTGTGTTTTATGTGTATGTCTATGTTTTATGCTATGCATGTGTTGTTTGGTGAACATTCGGGTACGAATGTTCTTAAGGGGGGAAGAATGTAATACCCGGCTAGACTCCGGCATCGGAATTCCTACCGTCCGGTGGAATCTCGGATGTCGGAAACCTCTAGAAGGGTAAAATCATGTTTTCATAAAATGTTTTAATGAATTTTATAGTTTTAAGTAAGAAAGAAATTGGGTTTTAAATGAAAAAGACCATGGAGGCATTTCCAGGTTCGGCCGCCGAACCTTATGTTCGGCCGCCGAACGTGGGATAGTTTAGGGGGGCACCTTAGGCTTCCGAATGTGGTTCATGTTTGGCCGCCGAACATGCATGAGTTTTGGAGGCACTTTAGGCTTCTGAAGGTGATTTGGCCAGCCCCTATAAAAGGGCTCCATGGCCGAAACGGGCGAGCTTTCTCCCCATTTTCGGCCAACGGTGAGTCCATGCTCTCCTATGGTTGATTTTAGTGATTTTCCTCAAATCTTTCAAGTTTTAACGAGTTCTAACTTAGTTTTGAAGATTTTTGGAGCTAAGATCAAGTTTTGGAGCTTGGAGACCCAAGGAGCTAGGTTTCTCCCATCTCCAAGTCTAGATCGCCTCCTCTCTCGATCTCCAAGAGGTAAGAGTAGATCCTTAGCTCATTTCATGCAACTCTCTCCCATAACCTCATAAAACCTTCAGAAAACATAAAAACAGGCTCAGGATCTTCACTTACCTCTTGAAACCAAGAAGATGAACGATCCTCACGTGGAGTTTTGGAGCACCTCTCCTTCCAACTCTCCAAACTTCACAACTTTGAGTTTTTAGCTTAAAACCTTCAACATACCATAAAAACTAATCACATCTTTGCAAGATTGGATGAAAACATGAAAGAATACTCACAAAGGACAGGGTCTCACCTCAGAACGTGAAAGAAACGGTGATGTTTATCCTTTCAACCGACTGAGGGCCATTTATAGGTGGCTGGCCAGACCACCTTCGGCGGCCACACGTGAAACCGAAAGCCATGCATGTTCGGCGGCCGAACCTCAACTTCGGCGGCCGAACCTGGCTTTTCTGCCTTGGTTCAATTCATTCAAAAAACTCATTTCCTTATGCTTTAAAACTAGAAAAACATCACTCTCACCCTTCTAGAGACTTCCGACATCCGAAACTCCATCGGAAAGTAGAATTCCGATGCCGGACTCTAGCCGGGTATAAGTCTGAGGGATCCATCCTTCTTTCTGACAAAGAGCACTGGAGCACCCCAAGGGGAGGTACTAGGGCGGATGAAACCCTTATCTACCAAATCCTGCAACTGTTCTTTCAACTCTTTTAACTCTGCTGGCGCCATCCTGAAGGGAGGAATAGAGATAGGTCTGGTGTAATACCCGGCTAGAATCCGGCACCGGAATTCCTATTGTCTGGTGGAATTCGGGGTGTTGGGACTCTATCTACGGTTAGGAGTTATGTTTTCTACGTGTTATGAGGTGTTTTATGGTTTTACAGTTCTAGAGTTGAGTTGAAATGAACCAAGGCAGTTGAGCCAAGTTCGGCCGCCGAAGGTAAGTTCGGCCGCCGAAAGTGTTCGGCTTCCAAAGTGCAAGTTCGGCCCCCGAACGTTGCATGGTCTTGTATGTGATTGGGCAGCCGATGATGAGTTGGCCAGCTAGCTGAGTCATGGCTTCTGACAGATGTTGGCCTCAGATTCTTGCCATGGATTAGCCACGTCTCTCATGACTCATCTGCATTGAGCTGCTCATACAGACGATTGAGGGTTGTTGTGTCCAAGGGTTGAAAAGTTTGAAACAAAAGCTAAAGAGTTTGAGAGAGGTTGAGAGTGTGAGAAGAGGTGGTCCGTTTCCCTTGTTCTGAGTGTTCATCTTCTTGTTATAGGAGGTAAGTGATGCACTTGAACATGTGTATATGTTTTTGTTTTCTGAAGGGTTAAGGAAGGAGAAGCATGCTTAGGTTATTCATGGTAGTTTTTGATGATTTATGTATGTATACATGTTGATGTGTTTGTTTGTTTTGTTGTTTGGGGTTATTAGCTAGTTTTGGACCCCTGTGAACATATACTTGAGTATATGTGTGTTGAATACGTGAAGGATGCATGGTAGAAAGTGTTGAAGGGAAGGAGAAGATGGTTTGCCGTTGAAGCTGAGTTCTGGATGAACTCAGGTTCGGCAGCCGAAGGTTCATTCGGCCGCCGAACCTCTTGCATGGTGGCTTAGGCTGCCACAGCTTGCCCCCGAGTGTTTTGCATGTTCGGCTCTGTTTGGGGGATTCGGCCGCCGAAGGTGCCGCCGAAGGTGCTTGAGTTTCGTCTCTGGAGAGGACATTCGGCCGCCGAACCTGCCGCCGAAAGTGTCCTGTTCAGTTTTCTTTTGCATGCTTTGCATGGATAGTTGAGTGAGTTGAAGGGGAGTCTTGGGAAGTGTAATAGAGGTATTGATAAGTTAGTTTGGTCCCTCATTTAAGTCCATCTGTATAGGTACAGACCAGAGGAACCAGAGAGAGCAGCAGTGAGTACTGCTCCAGAGGTTCAGAACCTGCAGAGTCAGTCAGACCAGAGCCAAAGGTGAGTGGAACTACACTTATGACTTTTATTGAACCATAAACTGCTTTTAGCATATCTCATGCATCATGTTTATGCCATAGGTTGAGTGCATTAGTATTCACGAATATGTTGCATCGCATTGTTATTTGGTGATGTGAGTGAATGCTGAATGATCCAATAGTCTCAGACAGGAAGTCCAGGAGCCTTTGACTACGCCCTGGCAAGTATAGCAAAGTCCAGGAGCCTTTGACTACGCCCTGGCAGGTATAGCAAAGTCCAGGAGCCTTTGACTACGCCCTGGCAATGGTAAGTTCACAGGTGTTATATACACATATACATATATGACAGGAAGACCAGGTGCTCGATTCTACGCCCTGGCTGTAACGCCCCGGAAATCCGGACCGCTACCGGCGCTAGGATTCAGGTCGGCTTAAGGCCGCCGGAACCCGTAGCAAGCCTACATACATCCTGTTTACCTGTTTAATCCCATACATGATCAACAAACATACATATGAATTAAAAACTTTTCTTTTTCTTCATACACCAAACTCAACCTGTGCATGCACTGTATTCATCATATACATAAACATTAATCCCTCTGTGGGATCTCATCAAAGCCTCAAGGGCTATACATCATATGGTGAGTTGGTTTACATCAATATCAAAACACAAGATCATGTACATACCAAGGGATTAACATATACTATGGTCAAGCACAACTCTATCCTCAATAACATAGTTACATAAACATAACTGTTCAAACTTTACATTACATTCTTATCATTGTCATGTCCACATACTCTAGCTATTACATACATATAACTTTTCTCTTCTTTTCTTCTCTATCACTCCCGTACCTGCAAACCTGGGGGTTAGGGGAGAGGGGTGAGCTAAAAGCCCAGTGAGCAGAAACTAAAAACATTATATTAAAATTCATGCTTTCATGAAATGCATCATATCACAGACAATTCACATCAAGGGTGAACCTGTCACCAATTAGTCCCAACATAGTCTCGTGCCAGGCCGTAGCATGGGGTCCTGGTCTTCCTGTCATAACACATATTAAGTCTCGTGCCAGGCCGTAGCATGGGGTCCTGGTCTTCCTGTCATATCATATATATAAACCCTCGTGCCAGGCCGTAGCATGGGGTCCTGGTCTTCCTGTCATAACATATATATAAACCCTCGTGCCAGGCCGTAGCATGGGGTCCTGGTCTTCCTGTCATAACACACATAAAGTCTCGTGGACTAATTGGATCATACAGCATTCACCCACAACCACAAAATAAAATGCAATGCAACATATTCGTGAACTAATGCAATCAGCCTATTACATATCATCATGATGCGTGAAGCATGCTCAAAACATTCAGTTATTTGATTTAAAACATTAAGCTTGTTTCCACTCACCTCTGGTTAGCTCTGACCAGACACTGAAGCAGCTCACTCACTGCTGGGGTCCTCGGTTCCTCGGGTCCGAACCTACACAGGTGGACTCCAATGAGGGACCAAACATATATAAACACAACTCTAATATATCCCCCAAAAACCCCCCTAAAACATCATGAAAACATCAAAGAAAATATGCATGAAATGGCTGAACAGGGCACCTTCGGCGGCCGAAAGTCCTGGACAGAGACGAAACTCAGCTAGGTTCGGCGGCACCTTCAGCGGCCGAAAGTGCCAGACAGAGACGAAAGTCTCTTTTCGGGGGCACCTTCGGCAGCCGAAAGCTGCCTTCACAAGAGGGGTTCGGCGGCCGAAACTCCCTTCGGCTGCCGAACCTGGTTTCTGCCAAACGGCAGAAACTTGGTTCAAATGAACCTCCTGCCTCCCAAAACCATAGATCATGCATATTTCCCAACCAAAACACACATACAAGTTCCTAGGGGTCTCAAACATGCATATACCCCATCTACAACACTTCATTCACACACAATCAAGCTACATTGTTCAAACATCATCAAAACCCATAAACTCAACCTATGTCCTAACATGCATTCCTACCCATAGATCTTACTTAAAACTTGTTTAAAACATAAAAAGGGTTCAAGATCGACCCTTACCTCTTGAAGAAACGAGAGGAAAGCGATCCTAGCTTGGAGATGGAGAGATTAAGCTCTTTGAACCTCCAAGCACTCAAAACTTGCTCAAAACTCACAAATCTTCAAAACAAAGTTATAAACTTGTTAAAACCATGAAAGATCTAGAGGAAACTCTCAAGATCGAGGGAGGAACGGTGGAGACTCACCTTGGCCGACAATGGGAGAGAAAAAGCTCGCCCGTGCGGACCAAGGGGACCCTTTTATAGTGGCTGGCCAGGCCACGTTCGGGGGCCGAATGTGCCTCCGCATCCATGCAATGTTCGGCGGCCGAACATGAGGTTCGGCGGCCGAACCTGCACTTCCCTCACTTTAGACTTTCGGGGGCCTAACGTGCCTCCCAAAGTCCATGCATTTTCGGCGGCCGAAAGTGAGTTTCGGCGGCCGAACCTGGGTTTTCCTCAAAAGATTTTTCATGCAAAAACTCAATTAATTCCATACTTAAAAACATTAAAAACATGAAAACATTTTATAAAAACATGCTTTCACCCCTTCTAGAGATTTCCGACAACCGAATTCCACCGGACGGTAGGAATTCCGATACTGGAGTCTAGCCGGGTATTACATTCTCCCCCCCTTAAGAACATTCGTCCCCGAATGTTCCTCAACTAATACATGCATATCGAAACAAACATAACATACACACATATAGCACATGGAACACATCTCAACTAACCTTAGAAGAGGTGGGGGTACTGCTGGAGCATGGACTCCCGGGTCTCCCAAGTGCATTCTTCCAAATTGTGGTGGTTCCAAAGGACTTTCACCATCGGGATTTCCTTGTTCCTCAACTTTCTGATCTGAGTGTCAAGAATCCGCACTGGCTGTTCAACATAAGTGAGATCCTCTTGGATCTCCACATCAGGCTCGCTAAGAACCTTGCCCGGATCTGACACGAACTTCCTCAACATGGAAACATGGAAAACCGGATGGATTCTCTCCATAGAAGCAGGCAAGTCCAGCTTGTATGATACATTCCCAATCCTTTGCAGGACTTCAAAGGGTCCAATGTACCGCGGAGCTAGCTTACCCTTCTTACCAAATCGAACCACTCCTTTCATCGGAGACACCTTGAGCAATACTAGATCCCCCTCCTGAAACTCTACCTGTTTCCTGCGGATGTCTGCATAGCTTTTCTGCCTGCTGGTGGCAGTCTTTATTCTCTCTCGGATAATGGGCACCACCCTGCTGGTGATCTCTACAAGTTCAGGCCCTGCTAAGGACCTCTCTCCAACCTCTTCCCAGCAAACGGGTGACCTGCACTTCCTCCCATACAAAGCTTCATATGGAGCCATCCCTATGCTAGCATGATAGCTGTTATTGTAGGCAAACTCCACCAAAGGTAGATGTTGCTTCCAAGAACCGCCAAAATCTAGCACACACATTCTGAGCATATCTTCTATGGTCTGGATGGTCCTCTCTGACTGTCCGTCTGTCTGTGGATGGAAGGCAGTGCTAAAATCCAACCTAGTACCCATAGCACTCTGCAGACTCCGCCAAAACCTGGAGGTGAACTGGGGCCCTCTATCTGACACTATAGATACCGGGACCCCATGTAGTCTGACGACTTCATCCACATAAACCTGCGCTAACTTATCCACAGAGTAGTTGCTCCTAACTGGAATGAAGTGAGCAGATTTGGTGAGTCTGTCCACAATCACCCATATGGAGTCTAGTCTGTTGGATGTTGCCGGTAACCCAACTACAAAGTCCATAGCTATGTTCTCCCATTTCCATTCTGGAATAGGTAGCGGGTTAAGCATTCCAGCCGGCTTCTGATGTTCCAGCTTCACCCTCTGACATATTTCGCAGGCTGACACAAATTGTGCCACTTCCCTCTTCATAGCTGGCCACCAATACACCCTCTTCAGATCTTGATACATCTTGGTGGCTCCAGGGTGAATGCTGTATCTTGCATTATGAGCCTCTCTCATAATGTCTCCTTTAAGCCCGATGTCATCTGGTACACATAGTCTATTCCCATAGCGGAGGATCCCCTTATCATCGAATCTGAACTCACTATCTTTGCCTGACTGAACAGTCCTGGCAATCTTCACTAACTCTGGGTCCTCGTGCTGTTTCTGAGCCACCTGCTCCAGAAACACGGGGGTTACTTTCATTTGTGCAATCAAAGCACCTGTACCAGACAACTCCATCTGTAGACCCTCCTCAATGAGCTTATAAAATTCCTTCACCACCGGTCTCCTCTCTGCCGTGATGTGGGATAGACTGCCAAGTGATTTCCGGCTTAAGGCATCAGCTACTACATTAGCCTTACCCGGATGGTGCTGTATCTTACAATCATAGTCACTGAGCAGTTCCACCCATCTCCTCTGCCTCAAGTTCAAATCTCTCTGACTCAAGATGTGCTGCAGGCTCTTATGATCTGTGAAGATCTCACATTTTACCCCATAGAGGTAATGCCTCCACATCTTGAGGGCAAAGATAACCGCTGCCATCTCCAGATCGTGTGTGGGGTAATTCATCTCATGCCTCTTTAGTTGTCTAGAAGCATAAGCGATCACCCTACCATTCTGCATCAACACACAACCCAAGCCTACTCTGGATGCATCACAGAACACTGTGAAGTCCTCATTGCTGGTTGGCAGAGCTAACACTGGTGCTGAAGTCAACCTCCTCTTGAGCTCTTCGAAGCTTTCCTCACACTGATCGGTCCAATCGAACCTCTGATTCTTTCTGGTCAATCTGGTTAAAGGAGCTGCAATTTTGGAGAAGTCCTGTACGAACCTCCTGTAATAACCAGCCAAACCCAAGAAACTTCTGATCTCTGTCACTGAGGTGGGTCTGGGCCAGTTAGTCACAGCCTCTACTTTCTTGGGGTCCACCTCTATTCCATTCTCTGACACCATATGCCCCAAGAATGATATGCTCCTTAACCAGAACTCACACTTGGAGAACTTGGCATACAAGCCATGTTCCCTCAAGGTCTGTAATACAATCCTCAGATGATGGGCATGCTCCTCTGCATTCCTGGAATACACTAGGATATCATCTATGAAGACAATAACGAAGTGATCCAGGTATGGTCTGAATATTCTGTTCATGAGGTCCATGAATGCTGCAGGGGCGTTGGTTAACCCAAACGGCATTACAAGGAACTCGTAGTGCCCATATCTGGTCCTGAAGGCCGTCTTTGGCACGTCCTCCTCTCTGATTCTCAACTGATGGTACCCGGATCTCAGATCTATTTTGGAAAAACAACCCGCTCCTGCTAGCTGGTCGAATAGATCGTCGATCCTTGGCAATGGGTACTTATTCTTGATGGTGACTTTGTTCAACTGCCTGTAGTCGATACAAAGCCTGAGGGATCCATCCTTTTTCTTCACAAAGAGTACTGGAGCACCCCAAGGTGAGGTACTCGGTCGGATGAAACCCTTGTCTACCAGTTCCTGCAACTGTTCTTTCAACTCTTTCATCTCGGCTGGTGCCATCCTGTAGGGAGGGATAGAGATCGGTCTGGTACTAGGCATTAACTCAATTTCGAACTCTATCTCCCTAGCAGGTGGTAACCCTGGCAGCTCGTCTGGGAAAACGTCTAAGAACTCACTCACCACAGGCACTGAGGCGGGCTCTCTAACAAGACTATCCAACTCCCTCACATGAGCTAGAAACCCCTGACATCCCCTCCTAAGCAACCTACGAGCCTGAAGAGCTGAAATTAGACCTCTAGGTGTACCCCTCTTGTCTCCTCTGAAGACGACCTCTGACCCATCCTGATCTCTGAATCTGACTACCTTGTCTCTACAGTCCAAGGTAGCACCATGGGTAGATAACCAATCCATCCCTAGAATGACGTCAAAATCTGTCAAATCTAGAACCACAAGGTCGGCGGAAAGGCATCTTCCCTCTATGAAAACTGGACTACATTGGCAGACTGCCTCTGCCACTGACGGGTCACACTTGGGTCCACTGACCCATAGGGGACACTCTAACCCAGAGACCATCAATCCTAACCTCTGAACGGCTCTCGGTGCAATAAAGGAGTGAGATGCACCCGGGTCCATTAATGCATACACATCAGAACACCCAATGATGAGATTACCTGACACCACGGTGTTGGATGTGTTAGCCTCCTGCTGCGTCATGGTGAAGATCCTGGCTGGAGCTGACGGACCCTCACCTCTGAACCCTGCTGAAGAAGAGGCTGACCCTCTCCCTCTGCCTCTGCCACTGGCCTGTGTAGCAGCTGGAGCTACTGGCTGTGCCACACTTCCTGAAGCTGTCTGCTGTGTCTGTGCCATAGGAACTGCTTTAGGACATTGCCATGACATATGTCCCTCTTGCCCACATCTGTAGCAGGTCGTCGTCCCATACCGGCATAAACCCCTGTGTGGCCTACCACACTTCGCACAAGCTGCATTATCTGCCCCAGAACTAGAACCACTGCCAAATCCCAGACTAGACTTGACCTTGTTCCAGAACTTATTCTTCTTACCCTTGGGTTTACCCCATCTCTTACTGCCTGAAGCTGCTGCACTAAGGGTAGAGGGATCTAACCTTCCCCCTCCCGGAGTTTTAGAACCAGAAGCTTGTGCCACTGTCTGTTTGACTGTCCCCTGAACGATGGCACTAGCCTCCATTCTCCTAGCCATGTCTACTATGGCGTGAAAACTCTCTCTATCTGCTGACTGTACCAAGGAGGAATACCTGGGATGGAGCTTCATGATATACCTCCTCGACTTCTTCTGGTCTGTGCTAAGGTCTTGCCCAGCAAAAGGCAGCAACTCCATAAACCTGTCAGTATATTCGTCTACACTCATCTCATCAGTTTGCCTCAACTGCTCGAATTCTATCATCTTCAATTCCCTTGAACTATCAGGGAAAGCCCATCCTGCAAATTCATTAGCGAACTCCTCCCATGATAGGCTATCCACCCTCGGCTTCACATAGTTTTGAACCACTCACGGGCCTTTTTGCATTTCAAGGTGAAACCAGCCATCTGAATGGCTCTACTGTCATCAGCTCCAATCTCCTCTGTGATCATCTTGACCTTCTCCAAATACACAAACGGGTCATCACCTGACTCAAACTGGGGAGCACCCAACTTCATGTAATCTGTCATTTTAGCCTTACTTCCCCAGATGAGCTAGGCTGAGGTATCTGGGTATCTGGGCATGTAGGTGCTGGTGGTGGTGGAGGTACAGCATCCCCTGAGGTAGGGTTTGCTGGATTTGGATAGTATGGTGGAGGTGGGTACACTGGGTACTGTGGATATGGTGGGTAGTATGGTGGGTATGGCATCTGTGTGGGGTAGGGGTTAAAACTAGGGTAATCCGATGTACCTCCCATCGAATACCCGGGATTTTGGGTGTAGGGCGGATAGTGAGGTGGCTGAACAAATCCCGAGGCCTGAGTGCCTCCTTGGGATTCTCCCATACCCTCTTCTGACATACTGACGCCCAAACTGCCATCCCTCCTTTGATCAACATCCATCTGATCCCCCATATCCTCTGACATACCTCCCTGCACTGTTCCTCTGACTGATCTGCTTCTTCCCAGATCTAAAGACCTTCTAGGGTCTCTCACTGCTCGGTCCCTGTTGGACCTACTTGACATTGCCCTAGGCAATGTTGAAGGACGGGCATCAATGCCCTCGTCCTGAGGTGGTATTCCAGTCAATCGCGCAGATCGACGGGTTCCTCTCATCCTGTTTTCTGAAAACAGCACATAGCACAGCAAATATTAGCATCATATGATTCATGTGGCACACATGAATCCTCATCACATACATATCACATCATTTATGCACATGCATTTTATCATGGCATATCACATCATTATAGCAAGACAGGACTCTACATCCTATCCTAGTGGACATGACTTTTTCCTATTGTGCTTGACCTTCTATAACATCTATGAGCCCGACACTCTAGGTCCGACCATATGAACCAGGCTCTGATACCACTCTGTAACGCCCCGGAAATCCGGACCGCTACCGGCGCTAGGATTCAGGTCGGCTTAAGGCCGCCGGAACCCGTAGCAAGCCTACATACATCCTGTTTACCTGTTTAATCCCATACATGATCAACAAACATACATATGAATTAAAAACTTTTCTTTTTCTTCATACACCAAACTCAACCTGTGCATGCACTGTATTCATCATATACATAAACATTAATCCCTCTGTGGGATCTCATCAAAGCCTCAAGGGCTATACATCATATGGTGAGTTGGTTTACATCAATATCAAAACACAAGATCATGTACATACCAAGGGATTAACATATACTATGGTCAAGCACAACTCTATCCTCAATAACATAGTTACATAAACATAACTGTTCAAACTTTACATTACATTCTTATCATTGTCATGTCCACATACTCTAGCTATTACATACATATAACTTTTCTCTTCTTTTCTTCTCTATCACTCCCGTACCTGCAAACCTGGGGGTTAGGGGAGAGGGGTGAGCTAAAAGCCCAGTGAGCAGAAACTAAAAACATTATATTAAAATTCATGCTTTCATGAAATGCATCATATCACAGACAATTCACATCAAGGGTGAACCTGTCACCAATTAGTCCCAACATAGTCTCGTGCCAGGCCGTAGCATGGGGTCCTGGTCTTCCTGTCATAACACATATTAAGTCTCGTGCCAGGCCGTAGCATGGGGTCCTGGTCTTCCTGTCATATCATATATATAAACCCTCGTGCCAGGCCGTAGCATGGGGTCCTGGTCTTCCTGTCATATCATATATATAAACCCTCGTGCCAGGCCGTAGCATGGGGTCCTGGTCTTCCTGTCATAACACACATAAAGTCTCGTGGACTAATTGGATCATACAGCATTCACCCACAACCACAAAATAAAATGCAATGCAACATATTCGTGAACTAATGCAATCAGCCTATTACATATCATCATGATGCGTGAAGCATGCTCAAAACATTCAGTTATTTGATTTAAAACATTAAGCTTGTTTCCACTCACCTCTGGTTAGCTCTGACCAGACACTGAAGCAGCTCACTCACTGCTGGGGTCCTCGGTTCCTCGGGTCCGAACCTACACAGGTGGACTCCAATGAGGGACCAAACATATATAAACACAACTCTAATATATCCCCAAAAACCCCCCTAAAACATCATGAAAACATCAAAGAAAATATGCATGAAATGGCTGAACAGGGCACCTTCGGCGGCCGAAAGTCCTGGACAGAGACGAAACTCAGCTAGGTTCGGCGGCACCTTCAGCGGCCGAAAGTGCCAGAC